>NC_136487.1:50580377-50677877 GCF_053919585.1 Euprymna scolopes
GATGGTTTTATCCGTTTGTACTTCTACATCCCAGAGTATTTTATTATTTCTGTTTGCAAGTACTGCTACCGGTTTGTGTTTGTACCATTTGTCTGGATGTTCAATTAGCAGATATTTGCATAGTTCCCAGTGTACTGCCTTTTTCACCTAGCCGGTCTATTCTTATATTCTTTTTGGACTAGTTTGTCGCATTCAATTATTATGTGCTTTATTGTTACGTCTTTTTGTCTGCAGAGTCTGTATTTGATATTTTCCTTGGTCTTGTCGAGCTTAGCTTTGATATAGTTAGTTCTAATCGCGTTATTTTGTGCGGCTGTTAGTAGTGATTCAGTTTCTCTGTTTAGCGATGTCCAGGTGTTTTCGTGAGTTTCATCTTTTTCTTTGAAATAAAATAAAGTAGGAATCAGAGGGTTGGCTGAGAAGATACAACGGATTATAATAATGGAAATAGCTGAAATATTAAATAAAACCCTTGAATGCGGGGACTAACACACATAAGCTACGTGCACAAGCCGAGTATATAGAAACTGCCATAGGTGTTAAATGCAAAGAACATGACATGGTATCATTAAAACTGAAACTATAATTGTACTTCTGCCTTATGCACCCCTGTTTTTATTGTTTGTTTTTTTTATTTTGGTTGTATGTGTGTATGCCACCATAAAATGGACTGTAAGCGAGGGTCAATGAGTATGAAAACGCCGAGGAGAGAAAGCATTGGCCAGACCTCCGCTGGATGAGTACAATGAGAACTGGGGCCTTTAGGAGGCATATTGCCTCCCAAAATTCAGTGAAAACAGTTGGTTGCTGCCAACAAGAAATCAATGGTAAGCGGTTGTTGCGATAACGAAAATTCATCTGCAAAGGTTATCGAAACAGGTGGAGAGTACTGGAAATTTGGGGAGACTTGATGTCACTCAGACTCCAGAGAATGCCACAAGTTGTTATCCAAAAGAAATCTTTCATGATGGCCTGTGTAACTACTCTTAGTGAGTGAGTAACTAATAATAATAATAATAATAATAATAATAATAATAATAATAATAATAATAATAATAATAATAAAACTGGAAACAACAAAAGTTATAAAACTACCCAACCAAACGGAGATGAGGGTCCTGGGGAACAAGACGCTTTTAAATACTTGGGAGTTCTGGAAGCAGACACTATCAAAGCCACAGAAATGAAAGAGAGAATTGGAAAGAAATACCTCAGGAGGACAAGAAAACTTCTAAAAACTAAATTATATAGCAGAAATTTAATAAAAGGTATAAATACATGGCCAGTATCACTAATAAGATACCCAGGACTGTTCATAGGATGGGCCAAAGAAGAACTGGGACAGCTTGATCAGAAGACCAGGAAACTCATGACCATGCACAATGCACTAAACTCAAAGGATGATGTTGACCAACTCGATGTGAAAAAAAAGAAAGCACAAGTTTGTATAGAAGACTGTGTGCATGACACAAAAAAGAATTAGAAAAATACATAACGCAAAACACGGAAAGGATAATAATGGCAGCGAGAGACACTGAAAAAAATCAACTAAACAGAAAACAGAGAGATAAAGGATGAGACGAGAAAAGAAAAATGGGAAGAAAAACAACTACATGGAAGATTCATTAGGGTGACAAAAGATGAAAATAACGAAAAAACTTGGACATGGATGCGAAAAGGACACATAAGCCGAGAAACTGAATCCCTAATAACCGCAACAGAAGATAACTCGATAAGAACGAACCACATCCAAGCAAGGATCGATAAAACACAAGAAAACAGTAAATGCAGACTCTGTGGACAAAGAGACGAGATGATAAACTATATAGTAAGGGAATGCAGCAAACTGGCCCCAAAAGAATACGAGAACAAACACGGCCAAGTGGGAAGGGCAGTACACTGGGAATTGTGCAAACAACTACATCTCGAACCCACAGACAAGAGGTACAAACATAAGCCGGCAACAGTACGTCAAAACGAGAATCACAAAATCCTATGGTACATACAAACAGATAAACCCATCCAAGCAAGAAGACCGAATGTTGTAATAATTAACAAGAAAGAAAAGTCCTGTCAAATCGTAGACTTTGCTGCGCCAGCTGACCACAGAGTAGATATCAAAGAAAATGAGAAACGGAGCAAATACACAGAACCAGCCAGAGCTGAAAGGGATACGGAAGATGAAGAAAATCAAAGCAATACCTATAATAGTAGGAGCACTAAAAACAATCCCAAAAAACTTTGAAAAAAGAATGGGAGAAATTGGAATCAGAGGAATGACTGGAAAAATTCAACGAAAAACAACAATGAAAACAGCTGAAATATTAAGGAAAACCCTTGAATGTGGAGACTAACACACATGAACCACAAACGATGGTCAGACAAACTGGCGCAGAGAGAAAACATGAAGCGCTACATGAAACCAAGAACATTGAAGCTGCACATCTATAAGTTCGAATCTATCGACTGGTGTTAATCGTGACACCCGACACCCTGCACTGATGATTCCTGAAAGGATGAAACACTAGTGTCTGTAGGTATTTAATAAATATCATAGTAAATAATTATATATATATATATATATATATATATATATATATATATATATATATATATATATATATATATATATATAAAGAACGACTGTTGAATGTGTAACTCAAAAAAATTAAAGATTAAAAGGGAACGAAATTTAAATTTCCGTTCCATTTTTACAACAACCGTAAAACACAGCACCCGCTAGTTATACAATTTTTTTTATGATTACAAATTGAAATCATTGCACATTTATTCAAACGTTACTTCATCTCGCTAGGTCTACCCCCCTCCCCAACTAAGAATATATATAATACACTCCCTATATATACATTCAATTTTTTTTTTGTTTATCAAATTGTTACGTGAAACTACAGAATAGTTGCAAAACACTTGCCAACCGTATTCAGCTAAATCCATAACAAGCAACAATTAGATGAATGGTTTATTTCATTGCCGTTAGACCGTAATCACGTGATTAACATTTTAGCAGACTAAAAATTGGGAAACACAAGGGCTAGGAGAACTAGGTACGCATGGAAAAATTCTAAAAATAACAATTTCGTTTTAGTAAGAAATATAACCAAATAGTAATTCGTTCTTTCTTGGTAAATGCGTGCCTAAATAAAGAGCAGTGCAGATAAAAGAAATAAAATAATAATAATAAAAATAATAATAATAATAATAATAATAATAATAATAATAATAATAATAATAATAATAAATAAATAAATAAATAAATAAATAATTGACGTTTCATTTTATTTCCAGTTTCAGTTTGTAAGTTTGATGGGCGCGAAGTATTTTTTGCGGTGATTGGGCCAGGGCATTCCCGTTGTCACATTTACCAAGAAATAAAAAACATCAAAATCAACCATAAAAATCATAAAAATAATATTTTAAAAAACATTCTTTTTTAAAATATTATTTTTATGATTTATGATCAATGTTACGTTTCTAATCGATGAGATTAACGTGATAAAAAAAAAAATCGGATGTCCTATGAGGATTTCAGATGGGAGGGGTATTTCTGTAACCTTCAGCATTCCCCCCCCCCATTTCTACTAAGCCACAGCAACGCATGGCTGGGCGAGTGCAGCTAGTTAGTAATAATTCGGTTATATTAGGTTGGTGCAAAAATATAATGTCGTTTTTTGACATGAAGTTGAACGTCAAAAAACGACATTATTTTTTACACCAACCTAACATATATAACCCTCTTTTGTCTCTCTTTCTTTCTCTCTCACTTGTGTGTAGAGGTGTTCCGTCTGCCTCTACTTATGTTAATGTATGTGTAATAATTGTGTATCATCATAATAACAACAGTACATGTCCATTTTGAAGTTTTCTATTGTTCCATTTAAATTACTCTTAGTATATTTGCAGTATGTTGTAATAGTAAATCTCTTTAGTTCCCCGTGCCAAGGAGAGAGTATCTCCGAAAACACGTTTGTTTTGTCTAACAAACAAAAAGACAAAATACTAAGCATAAATCGTTTCAATCCTCACTTTCTGTTTTTTACGTCACTTTGTTGCACACGTTCGCTAAAATCCCTAACCTGATTTTCTAGTATAAATCTCTCATTTACTTAAATTTCAAAATTAAAATTTACTTTCTACTATCAAACATTTAACCATGTGTGATGGGGGTAGAAATCTGGTCTGAAATGCCGACCTACGTTTTAAAATTTAAGTATAAATGAATTAGTTTTCTTGGGTGTCTATTTACTTGTGTCATGTCTGTGTAAATATTCTGTGTAAAATCATGAGGAAGCTGTTGGACTGTTTGCATACTTAACCTATCTGGAGATCTGGATAATGTAGCAGAAACTTTAACAGATGTGCGCACGGTCTCTTTTCCACAATTTTATTGCACTTTTTTTACATTTTTTCTCACATTAGCAACATTATAGCAAATGAAACTTACATCGACTTATCTACACGGTATAGGTGGTGCAACGAGTAAATTTGATTCGTTTATAATAGCGCATCTCTTTCGTGAATACATCTTTTTATGTTTGAATTAGCCTTTCTCGTCATGAACATTTTTGAACCGGCATGCGTGTATTCCTTTGTGACATGGTGCTCTGAAGTTTGCCATTTTTATGGTCGTTTTGGGGCTTTGCTTGCTAATTTCATCCTCTATCCCTTCTTCGTACCACTTTTTACTGCATTCCAACCCTATCTTTTGCAATATTTTCATGGCGTCTCTTGTACTCCTTTTGAGCTAACTACTCACAACTACTGACACAGTATTGTACGTTCTCACACAATCGGCACAGGAAGCTTTCAGTTGTTTTATCACATAATTTATGTTTTCACATAATTTGTCCTAGGTGCTTTATCGTATGCTGCACATATTAAGCTTCTGTCCTAACCTTAACGTCACATTTTGACAACCATCGCCAGGTTTTTTCCTTGTCCACTGCTTCTGGCAGATCTCAAATTTCAAAGCACCACACTTCTTCATGCCAAATCCCATACGTATGTCATCACTGAACATGTAGATAAGCATACTCACAAGCATCATTCTTCTTTTCTTTGAATACGTCTTTAACTCACCCATAAATAATAGTTTACTCGTTACTCCTTCTTTCTTCACTAATAACACGCATTTACCTTTAGTGGTATGAACGACAAGGGTACAATACTCATAACTAACAAAAATGGCGACAAGCTGTTTCCATGAAAAATACCTCTCTTCACATGAACTTCCTGAATATCTTCTCTATTTGATAACAATGACACTTTCCATTGTTTCATGCGTTTTTTCTAAGCAATATCGCTTCACCGTTATTCTAACTATTACCATACATTCCTTGGTCTAGTTATGTTGAACCAGGTCATATGTTTAAACACATGATATTAATAATTACTTATTGATATGTATTTCGCTTGACCCACATTATCACCCCCTCTTACAAAAATAATAACTTTGATATATTGTCGGGTTGTTTATTTCATTACAAACACATCAATCGATTTATTCAAATTTCATCATTTTTCATTATTCTTGGATATGTTACTAAGAGAATGTATGTATTAGAAGACACTTCTCAACCTATATACTCAACAAATGTTTTATATACAGATTTGAAATTTTGTATATAGAGGATTTACATATGTGGAAAACTTTTAATCGGTTTTCATCGAGAAAAAATGGGCTGCTAAGGGGTCAAATTTGAAAAGTTGTTACGTGGGGATCGTCGAATTTTTATTTGTTTGTAAACTGTTTCACGACTGCGCATGCGCAACCAGAACACAACAGCTTCTTTATGTTAAAAATAAATAGGTTTAGGAAATGTTTATAGTCGTGTCAAGCTGGTATAATGGTTATCGTACTTGAGTCGCAGTCTTTAGGTTTTGGTTTCGATCTCAGCTCAAGTATTTTTCTTTTACTTACAAGAAATGAACTGTTTAGAAAAAAAAACATAATACTCGCATGCACATGTCTCAGTTTCTTTCTGTCTTTTTTTTTTTTACTTCATTTTTTTTTAAGGAATTTAACGTTACGTTTAATACCTACGGTATTTCTGTTTATAATAAATAAGAATTTTGCATTGATTAAAATATAATATTCATGCGCATTTTACGACCGGGCAACGCCGAGCAGCCTTCCAGTAATATATAATTCTTGGTTTCGTCGTGTAGAAAGAAATCCAACTGAGGTCTCCATTATTTAATAATAAGAATGGAATATTTATTTATTTATTTATTTATAATGTTACAAGAGTTAGATCACCAGAGTACATTAGGTTCCAAACTGAGGAAGTGGACACGAACGAATGATTCTGCGTATACTGATTTTTAATCTATATAATTATAATTATAAAACTCAAATGACCTTGTAACGATGTATGTAACCCACTTTCCGGTTTATGACATCCGGTTGCGCATGATCTGCGCACTGAAATATTAACGTTATTATTTCGAAATTATTATTTAACATGGGAAGAGTGGAGTTTAAAATAACTTAAACGTAATACAGAAATGAACGATGTAAAAAAAAAACAAACAGTATTAGCAATTGTTTATTTTGGATAATTTAAACACGAAAAAAAAAAGAACAATTGGGACGCTGAAATATTACCGTTATTATTTCGAAATTATTATTTAACATGGGAAGAGTGGGGTTTAAAATAAACAAAAACAAAAGAACAATTGGGACGCTGAAATATTAACGTTATTATTTCGAAATTATTATTTAATATGGGAAGAGTGGGGTTTAAAATAAATTAAACGTAATACAGAAATGAACGATATAAAAAAAAAATAAATAAATAAAAAAGCAGATTTTGAATTTAACTATAATAAGTATTATGGTATCTGTTCAGTGCACATTTACCTATAAGTATGGCCAACCACTTATAATTCAGTAACTGTAATTTTTTTTCCAAAATAATCAATTATAATAAACAGAACGACTCATAGACACCTATTTATATTCTTTTTTCATTTTAATATACTTTCATAGAAAAGTCTCTGTTATGTCAAAAAAAAAACTATTTTCTTTACGTCACAAGTGTCACGCTCATACATGAATTCCATAGCTAATATAACATACTGACCCAACGGGTCACGGATAGTCTAGTAATAATTAAAGTTCGGTAATTTTACAGAAAGTAAAACTGTTAATATGTAAGCATGATAAGGGAAGTGACAAAGTTACAGTGGCTTAGTAGTTAACGTCAATGACTGACAAGCTGGTTGTCCCAAGTTCGAATCCAGTTCGTTCCACAGAAATACTTTCACTTAGGAATGTTGGCGACTTTCACATAAGTACACGATGATTTCTAGAAAGAATTCTAACCGGAAAGATATCGGGGAAGCGAATGTCAACAATAATCATCTGACTCATACGCAATGAATAAATGGTGCTCAACAACAACAACAACAACAACAACAATAAGCATAATAAATGCTGTAAATAATCCACAATAAATAGATAACAATACAGAAATGAAATAATAACCAGCATCCTCGTGAGATTTGATTGAAATCCCAATACATGCGTTCCTATATCGGAAAACTCTTTCTCCTTTCTGAAAGAACATATGGAGGAAATGATCCGAACGGAAATTTTAAAACGTAAGAAAAACCTCTCTCAGGAAATATTCGCACGCCTCCGGAAACCGGCTGGGTCGTGTGATCGTCACAAAACAGGAAGCAACAGAAGGCGGAAGTGACGTCACTGGCGCCAAAAGCGTGTAAACTAATCGGAATCCGCAGTTTAAACGTGAAGAACTGATCCGGTGTTGACGTGTCAGAGAATTTGTTAGTTTTAGGAGGAGGTGCGAGGATAATGAAAACATTATTCTGAATTATTTTTAATTGCATGATACACAGAATGTAATAGGTAAACTTGCTCTCCCCCTCTCTCTCTCTCTCTCTCTCTCTCTCTCTCTATATATATATATATATATATATATATATATATATATATATATATATATATATATATATATATATATATATATATATATATTTGTATATATATATATATGGGGGGGGGATTCACTACTAGCCGAATGAATCGATCATTATAAATAATGGAATATATATTTTAGGCAACGTGATGAGCAATGTAGACATATTATGATTTTTTTATCTCTCTTTTAATTAAATCAATAATTAATTTTAATAACTACACTCTCCGCTGATTTTTTAATTAATTCTTATTAAAAAGTTAATCACGGGTGACAATGTATTTAAACACACTTGCTCTATTTAACCTTACAAAAGCCAAGTTAACTAACTTTTGGCTTGCCCACCTATAAAATTCAGAAGGTCTCTAGAGCACTACTAAAACATTTCTTGCGTTTGCCCTCGCACACACACTGCAATAGAATATGTTTTTGTTTCTCACTTTTACGTTACTATCTGATCTATCAAGAATATTGAGCGCTTTAGATTATGGCTCCCGGACCGGACAACATAAATAAAAAAAACATAGACGTTCACGTATGAAATTAAGGAGGCTTTATGCGCACTATTAAAATCAATATTTCCGTATAAGAGAAAAGTAATCTTTAAATTTCAACTTGCAAAGAGATTTTACTGTATGATAACATTAAAAGTCGTGTTTACTTCTTGATAACACGAAACCAACGTCAAGCAGTTTAAAATACTTGAAGCTATATACATTAAAACGGGAAACCCTGCCCTTAATCAAATCACATTCCAATCTAGCGAAAACACACTAAAATGCCTGTCGTACCCGCTTTACCTGACCCAGCCCTGACCACAGAACTTGCTTCCCTCTCTCCCACACGGGGCACTCACAGCTTACACGCATTCCCTGCTGCTACTATATACAAAAACCTACCAGTCCTACTCTCACTAATACTCACACAGGCCTCCTCAAAATATCTTCTTCGAAAGATGAAAAGCAACACACGAAACTTATAAAAAATTATTTCGATTCACACACTAAAATGATCATCAGAAAAATTGGAAAAATAAAAAAAAGGACTAATCAAACGGAAGCTCTCTAATGTCTTTAAAAACATTAGTTTGAATGAAAAAATGCTGCCTAAATGCACACCATACTTGATAATAAATGAAGGAATATTTAGCTGGGTTAGCTTGCTTTTTATATAATAGATTATTTCAGCACGGTCCATAAACTGCAGGAAAACGTCTTAGCTTTTTTTTGTTTTTGTTTTTAATTTCGTTCCTTTACAAGTTTTAATTTTTGTTTCTGGTTTCTTTTAAAGACCTCCAAACAAAACAAAACGGTGACGCCATTAGCTGGAATCGAAACTAACTTGTTCAAGTCGCTAACTTTTTACCCTACCAACTAAGCCAACTGTATAAACCTTCGAAAATACGATATTTATTAGTTTGTGGTGTTTAGAAGGAAAAGACATGTACACATCCGCAGATGAAACACATGGATAAAATGTGACCACCAACGAATTAGACTCTTGATTAAAAATTTAAGACTACTTGAAAATCTTGAAAAAGAAACCTTTTACAAGGATATATTTTAAACTCTTCCCACTTTAGGTTAAGAATACTGCCTCCTAAAAGTTCATATAAAACACCTACATTCCAAACACTTAATTCAGAAATTTACATTTTTATAAAATGAGGCATTTTTCACTTGATCCAAATTATAAGACCATAAAGTATAAATTTTACGAAATTGTACAAAAAGTGTATGAAAACATTGCACAACCAAATTTAATAATGACTTCTACCTCCACTGGTTGTGATGACTTTAAAAATTATTTGGGGTATGCTAGAAATAAGCGTTTCTATAAAGGCGCGGAGGAGGTTATTTCAGCTTCTGAAGATGGCTTTCTTCAAGTCAAATTAAGACAGTGATTTTTTTTGTTGAATATTTTTTGCCATTTCGATAAACATCTCTTATCATCTATCCCCAAACAGTTTTAATTGAATTCAAGTCAGGTGAGTATGCAGAATGTTCCAAGAGATGGACCTCCATTTTCTTGCAAAAAGGTCCAGATCCGTCGTGCAGCGTGGATTGCAGCATTATCCTGTTGGAATAAATATCCATCTCCACACAAACGATGGCCCTCCGTCATCGACGATGCTTTTTATAGCATGTTAACATCGCCTGACAACCCTGCACCACCTAGAGCTCTAGTGTCCCTCTGGAAGAAAATGTACCTCATACCACTTTGACGTGTGGAAAAAAGTTTTCGTTATGCCAATCTCACCGGAAGCCATCGGAACCATCTAGATTGACTTTTTTCTCATCAGAAAACAGGACTTTCTTCCACTTCTCAACGACACATATTTGGTATTCACGACCAAACCATAAGCGATCCACCTTGTGACGTGGACGCAAACGAGGAATTTGTGTACGCTTTTTATTTATCATACCTTTTTGTCGTAAGTGTCGTCTGATGGTTACTGCACTTCAATCAGCATCTGTGACTGCTTTAATTTGACTAGAAGAAAGTCGCCTGTCTTTCACAACAACCCGTTTAAATTTTCCAACTCAATACAGAATAAATTTTTAGAGCCTACCAGTGAATTTTGCTTTTCCATAATTCTCAGTGTTCTTTAGAAAGTTGCAAATCACAATTTTACTGCGATTTGCCTTAGCTGCGATCGTCCGCTGTGACAAACCTTGCTTATGGAAATCTAAAATTCGAGTACGCTCAACTTCGATAAGTTTGCTTGCTTTAGGCATGGTAGCACCTTTACGCAGTGATTACTAATCTGTAACTGAACGAAAAAGCAATTTACACCCCCTGGTCTTATAATTTTAATCAAGTGTAAAATGTCCCATTTTATAAAAATGTAAATTTCTGAATTAAATGTTTGGAATGTAGTTGGTTTCCATAACATTTTAGGTTTTCGCATTGGTAGCCTTAAGTGGAAGGAGTTCAAAATTTATTAAAAAAGGTTTCTTTTGAAAATTTTTCAAGTAGTCTTAAATTTTTGATCAGGAGTGCATTTGCGATTTTCTACTCCAAGAAATTACTCATTTTTACTAAATTTTAGATATTATATATCCGAGTCAATAACATTAAAGAAAATATAAACTTTGTGTGTACTTATTTCGGATGTTTTTAACTTTTAGCTGGGCATGCAAACATATCTACAGACAACTGCTCTTTATATAATAGATTATTCTTTTGTGATTGTATCTTTTTTATTTGCATGTGGTTTCTCCTATATAATATTTTAATTATCATTCGGATTATCATTGGCATATTTGAACTGGAGTTTGATGTCTATCAGAATACTCTTATGGGTCCTTGTGTACAAGCGGTACCCCTCTCTATATTTTTTTAATTTTTTAAGCGGATTATTATCGAATGAAACCAGATTTTTAAAAAATGTAAAAATAATATTTTAATATTTATAAGGGGTGCTCAGTCTCTAATGCAACGTTTTAGTAAATCGACCACCCATTTTAGAGTCGCTCGACGTTATTGTTTTCTGGTAGACTAGTGTCCATTCGATAATAATCCACTGGAAAAAATTGAAAAAAGACGAATATATATATATATATATATATATATATATATATATATATATATATATATATATATATATATATATATATAAAGCTGAACGTCTGTATGTGTCTGATCACGAATAGGCTCCTATATGGTTAACTATTATAGAAAACTGATCACATATAATGATAGAAGATGTATCGAGACACAGGAATGGGTATGTTTGATCTGGCATAACGATGATTCATTAAAATTGTGGAGTCTGCGTACGCACTTGGTCCACAAAGTATGGAAATCAAAAATTTAAAAATTAAAAAAAAAACATTTACAATATTTTTGATATAGATGTACATAATAATACTTTGATAAGTATGTTTTAACTTAAATAGCGATGGTATAATAAAATTGTGGGGTCTGCGTTCGCGCCTGGCCTCTATAGAATGGAAATAGGCACAAACTTTAATAAACTTTTCATATCTATATGCGTAAGTATACTTTGATAATTATGTTTCAGTTTAAAGAAATATGGTATAATAAAATTATGGTGTGTTCGTTCGCGCCTGACATCCATAGAATGGAAATATATCACAAAGTTTAACAAGGTTTATTAATATAGATCCACAGAATATTGTGATAAGTGTTTCAGTGTGAACAAGTATGGTATAATAAAGTATGGGGTTTATCTACTTTATTTTTACTTTCATCATATTTTGCTTTGGTTTTGATACCCCCAAATTCGAAGCTATCTCCTTACAGCTATTCCTTTTCATAACCTATCATACTTTCATAAATCAGAGTCCATTTTCTGTAGGCTGTTTTTGAACCCAGTCAACGACGGGTACTTTAGCTAGTATATATATATATATATATATATATATATATATATATATATATATAGCAGCGAGGGGGCGTTCGTGCACGTGGACCCACCTATGTCATCAAATGTATGTTCTATTTGGTTTAAATATTTTGCTACTATAATCCCAGATTGCTAAAAATATCAACCGAACAAAACGCTAAATAACGCTATTTCAGCAATCTAGTATTTATTTGAATACTGCAGTCTCTGTTGATAGTGGAACCAAGATATTTGAAGCCACTCGCTTGGGAAATATGCTGATCATCTACCTGGGTAGTCCCTCGCTTATATTACCGAACCGACCGACCGACCGAATCGGCACTCACTCTAAGCGGATTGAACCGGCTTCCTCCAAAATGTGGTACTACTGCATTTTTTAATCCCGTATTTCCGTGAGTATCACTCGGCAACGTTCGGAAAATGCCGAGTGAACTCATCCGAATCGTTAAAAGAGACGAAGCGAGCAAACGACTCCAAATTGGAAGACAAAAAAAAAGAAAGGGGAGAGTTTCATTGAGCTTCAAAAGACCAATTGCAAAAAACGAGTGTTTATTCTTGTGACAAGAATAATGAAAATTCTAGACTGGAAGTTATCGCGAAGTCGCCGGAAACGGACCTCGTGTTCTAAAAAATTTTTGCATAAAATACATTAAACAAAAATTTGCCGTCGTCGTCGGCTGCTTACAAAAACATCAAAACTGTTCTTTGGAGAAAAATATGGTTCATAAAATGCAGAAAAAACTCGCAAATTGTCACAAATACCAAAAAATACATCTTTTCTTTAACAAAAACAGTTTTACGAAAAAAGCATAAATCCAATATATATATATTGGATTTATACTTTATATATATATATATATATATATATATATATATATATATATATATATATATATATATATATATATATATATATATATATATTTGTTCTTTGTTTCTTAAAAAAAAAAAAATTCATTTATTCAAAGAAAAAAAAATTTAATGCAAAAAAAAACAGTTGACAATAAAAAATTAATAAAAGAGTAAATTTAATGAAATTCTTACGGCAGGTTGTTTATTTTCTAATTTTTTTTTTTTTTTTTTTTTGCATTCTTCCGTTCGCTCAGTATAATCTGACAGTTTGCGTCGTTCGCCGGGCGCTGCCGAACGAGACTCACGGAAAAAAAGAAAAAACAGGATTTAAAATGCAGTAGTACATACGGGAGGAAGTTTCATGGGAATATCAATTCTCAAGTGGTTCCCAGTTACTTGTACATCCCCGTCGGAGGAGATGACATGACCACATTAGGTGTTGGCAGTTCCTGCAAGCAGGTGTCGACGTACTCCTACTTACAGCGCCTGGCATTTTGGGACGGTCACCCAATTGGTACTAACCATGGTTAACATTGCTTAACTTGGTTGATTTAGCGAGAACCTATGTGTCAACGTGATGATGCTGATATGTACGCTTATATTATTTCTATAAAAGTTTTTTTTTTTGCTTTTTTGTTTTTTGCGGATGTTTCATGATTAATGGTCTGAAGCACGTCATAACAACCTCCAGCGAATCAAGAAACTTTTCTAACTGAACAAGAACTTGAATCTGAGTTCAAAACAAACAGCTGTTATTCATACGGAACGAAGGATCATATTTCGCGCCTTATCTTTGATACGCCATGATTACTTTACCTTTTATTCAAACTGTGAAACTATTTGTATATCTATCCGTCTATCTTTTAGTTACATATTTACTAGAGTAAAATAAAACATCTTTAATTTATTTTCAAAGTAATTTTAATATCGCTATATAATAGTTAAAACTGATCTGCAGTTAACGAGTAAAAACCGTGCCTTTTTCTAGCCTCCAAATAAAACCATGTCAAGTGGTGGTGGTGGTGAGGTGGGGGAGGGTTGATTAATCAAATAGCAAATTAGACAACCTCACTGTTTGAAATAAATTCAGAAAGGAATTGACTACTCAAAATAAAAAATATACGGTGTTTTTTTTTGTTGTTGTTGTTGTTGTTGTTTTTTCTGTTTGCTTGTTTTATTTTTTGTTTTTTTGTTTTTTTGTTTTTTGTTTTTTTTTATGCTTATCAAAGTATTCTTAAGTACATCTATATCAAAAGTACTTGTAAACGTTTTTTTTTTTAATTTTTAAATTTTTTATTTCCATACTTTGTGGACTAGGCGCGAACGCAGACCCCCACAATTTTAATGAACCACCGTTCTGTCAGATCAAACATACACATTCCTGTGTCTCGATACATCTTCTATCATTATATGTAATCAGTTTTTTAAAATAGTCAACCATATAGGAGCCTATTCGTGACCAGACACACACACACACACACACACACACACATTCAGCTTTATATATATATATATATATATATATATATATATATATATATATATATATATATATAGTATGTTTATTTATACAACCATTGTTTCAGTGGTTTTACATCTATAAAACTAAACTATGTAACCATTAGATATATAGATATAGATACAGATATAGGTGTGTGTGTGTGTGTGTGTGTGTGTGTGTGTGTGTGTGTGTGTGTGTGTTCTTAAGATTATATATACTATTTCGGTATATATTCTATACATAGCTCCAATTGTAAGAAATATTAAGCTAAAAAAAGTGAATATTCATCTTCAGAACATATATACAATTAGTTATCATTCCGCAAATCAAAACATGTAATTAATTCACAGACATAAGTTTTTATTATTGTAATTTTTTTTTTTTTTTGTACAAACGCTGGAATGTTCGCTTATAGTACTTCTTACATGTATTTCGTTGAATAGCGGAAGACTACTAAACAACGAATGGATGTACCTTTTAAAAAACTGCTCAAATGTTCATCGTATCTCCAAATTCTTTTTCATTTCAATTTTCAATCAGTTTCTTTTTAGGAACAGCTATTTATCTCTGAGGAGTTGTTTAGTGTCATTCCGCTACTCAACGAAACACATATAAGACATAGTTTAAGGAAAATTCAGGTGTTTGCATAAATAAAATAATAAAAACTTATGTTTGTGAATTAATGACATTTTTTTGTTTTGGGTCAATATATATATATATATATATATATATATATATATATATATATATATATATATATATATATATATATATATTAATGGGGGGGATATGCTTATTCAATTATATTTCACCCTTTATTTACACCAATCATTTTATTTATAAAGCTCGATGTATGTAAAATGTTGTCTTTAAATGTTTGGTGAGATACGTTGGAATTCAGAACATATACAAGCAAACAAAGTCTATATTGTAAATTCCAAGATGTTCATTTTGCCGTTTATTTCTTAAAATGTTCAATTCTTGACAGCACCTTTTTTTTATTACATTTTCACCCCAAACAAGGAACATTGCCACTTTGATGTAGGGGGCTACTATCAGGGACATATGCTACAGGGGTACTATGGGGGGAGTTGGGCAGCAAGATGTCGGTTCACGTTACATTTGAACTTCTGCATGTCAGTACAGTTGGGGAAGCAGGAACGTGGAAAGGAATTCCAAAGTCTAGCGGTTCTGGGGAAGAAACTACTGGAGTAGAAGGCTCTCTTACATCTAGGGATCTCTACTGTGAAAGGGTGGGATTTTGCTGCTCGTCGGGTTTGTCGGGAGTATTTACGTCGAGGGAGCACAAGTGCTTGCAATTCGTCGGAGCATTCGCTGTTAAAGTATTTGTAGAACAGGCAGGGGGGATGCTACATTTCGTCGATGAGACAGAGGCTGAAGCTTAGATGATAGTTCAGGACCTATCAGGTTGGCGATTCTCTTTTGAACCTTGTCTAGGAGTGAGAGACTAGTAGCAGATGCACCAGCCCAAATATGACAACAATATTCCATACATGGGTGAATGGTGGCCTTATAGAGGTATAGGATACTTTCGTTAGTACCTTTCTATCACGGTAGAGAGAACCCACCTTTTTCGCAGCGGTCCTGGCAATGCTCTCAATGTAATTGTTCCAACTCATGTTTCCTGTGAACGTTAGGCTGAGGATTTTAAAAGATGTACTTTCAGATAAAGAGTCTTTGCCCATTGCTATTGGTGGTAGGGAAGGTTTCTTGTAATTATTGAAGGAAACAAGCTTAGTCTTGGCAGCATTGAATGTGGCCATCCATTTATGTCCCCATTCCACTACAGATTGGAGGTCGTCCTCTAGTGTTTCTGCCATTTATTTAGATATGTGTTCGTTTGTTTTCCTGTCGTGTCTGTTATAGAGCGTGGTGTAATCAGCATCTCACAGATAAGTTTGTCAAGGAGGTCATTTATGAATATTAGGAATAATAGAGGTCCAAGGATAGACCCCTGAGGCACTCCCGCATTTATATCATATTGTGTAGATATACGACCATCGAGGACAACCTGGATGTTTCTATTATCTAAGAAGTATTTAATTACGTTAAGTATTCTTCCAGTGATACCATATGATTTGATTTTCCTGAGAAGACCTTCATGCCATACCCTGTCAAAAGCCTTAGATATATCTAGAGCTATCGCTCTACCCTCCCCTACTTTGTCAAGTGAATAGTATATACGTTCAGAGATTACAATTAAGATGTCTGCCGTGGAACGGGCTTGCATAAATCCATATTGTTGGTCGGTAAGAAGTTTACCATCTGTAAGGTGATGGACTAGAGCTTGGTTAATATTTTGGCGAAAAGTGGGAGGAGGCTATATGGCGGTAATTTACTGGGTCAGTTCTTCCAACAGAATTCTTAAAAATTGGCACCACAGAAGCAGTTTTCCAGCAGGTAGGAAAGCAAGATTCATTAAGGCATTTGTTGTAAAGTTTGGAGAGAACCGGAGCTACTTCGGCGGAGCACTTTTTTAATAGCACAGCCGGGATGAGATCGGATCCACATGTTTTTGAAGTGTCAAGATTTTTTTATAATAGCATGTACCTGAGAAGGGGTGATTTTCAGATCGTCTAGTGTGGCGTCTGTCCGCAAAGGAAAGTCAGGGATGGGGTGGTTAGCAGGGTCCAGTGTGGAGTTGGAGGCAAACCGACTGGCAAGCATGTTAGCCTTCTCGGTTGCTGAGCAAACAACCTCATGATTGATGGATAGTGGGGGAATTGTTGATTGCTCATTATTTACTACACTGTTGTAGATTTTCCAGAAGTCACGGGTTCCTAATTTCTGTGCTTCGATGCGTTTTTTGGTAGTTTCAGTAAATTCTCTCTTAGCTGTTGCTATTTCTTTCTTACAGTTATTTCTGGCTTCTATATACTTCTGTCTGTTTGAACTGGACTTATGTCGGTTAAATCTACGGTCCGCATGCTGCCTTTGTGCGATGGCAGCTGCACAAGTAGAAGTAAACCATTGGGGAGAGTGGGGCTTGCTCAAAAACATTCATTACACACAAATTACAGGTTAGCAGAGAACAAAGAAAACACCATATCGGACTTTGACACACATATTTACCTCAGAGAACAAAGAAAATACTAGGTCGAACGTGTAAACATATATTGACCTCTAATTGAATGTGTCAATGAAAGCAAAAGTTCGACGAACAAAAAGAACAGAAAAAGAGACGGAGAGAGACTCACGATCATTAGTTCGTCAACTCCAATCTCACCTTTTCCACCACCCATGCTTGATACGTCCGACGATTGCTGCAAGCTAAATAATAATTAGATACAGAGATGGTTTCATAACATTAAGAAGAAAATAAAAATAAACATTTTTGCATTACATGAATCTGAAAAACTGCGAAGAGTAGTTGCATTATGTTTTATAATATTTATGGCATCTTTATATATATATATATATATATATATATATATATATATATATATATATATATATATATGAAATTCATCGTTCTCTTTCTTTATCGCTCTCTCTCTCTCTCTCTCTCTCTCTCTCTCTCTCTCTCTCTCTCTCTCTCTCTCTCTCTCTCTCTGTGTACACACACACATATACACATATGCATACATATATATATATGTGTGTGTGTGTGTATGTGTGTGTGTGAAGAAATAAGCATCCGATGCAAAGCAAAAACATAATTTATTTTTATTACACGAAAACAATAACAATAACAAAGTGTTATTCCGATGTATTAATGTATGATAAATAGAAATCTCGTATCAAAAATCATACAAAAATACATTAGGATATGACTTTGTTTTTGTTTTTGTTTTTGTTTTCGTGTAATAAAAATAAATTTACTTTTTGCTTTGTATTGGATACTTATTGCACGCATATATATATATATATATATATATATATATATATATATATATATATATATATATATATGTGAGAGAGAGAGAGAGAGATAACGAAATCTAAAAATAGACAAATTTCGACGCCATTGTTTTACTTGCAAGTTTGACAAATGGTGTACAAGAAAAGAAAAAAAGAATTACTTATAATTCCCTGCAGATGTGCAATAATTTCGTATTTGGTGTACGCTTTCTTTTATAAATGAGTTTTGGGGATTGTTTTTACTGGGAGGATACTATTATAGAAGTGAGAATGAAATTTTATAGTCACCTTTTTTTTCTTCTTTTTTATCAGCATTTCATGTTTCGTTTACTTGGTTAACCATTATGCTGCCAACAAATTTATTCCCATCTCTTGCTTTCTGAACATGTAGTTTCAAGTCTTTCTTTGAATTGTTATGTTATCCTGAACTAGTTTAATATCTATATTTCCCTGGTTACTAGTGTTTGGGCAATTAATCCGAATCAGGACTGGGAAACGAAAAAGAATTTTGAGCGTTTTGGGGTATCGGTATCGGAATCAGAAAAATTTGTATCCGCTTTTCCGATGCTCAAAACGATTCTTTCCATTGTTTATATTTATTTGTTTTTTATTTAAAACTTAATGTTGCACGGATTGTAGACGAAGTGATGAAATATGTATTGTTCTTTTTCTAACTACTAGTAAAACTAAAATCTGTACGTCACACTCATAAGTGTCTTTTTAATATTTGCGAAAATATATGCATATTTTACATGGGTTTTTGTTGAAAAAAAACAACTTATATTTAGAACTTTAAAACGAATCGGAATCAGTTATTGTATCGGAATTGGGAATTTAGAACAGAATCCACAATTGTATCGTATTCGGGAAAAATTTTGGAATCGTCCCGTAACTGGTTACCATTCATAACTCTACTAAAACACATTGGTTTTAGTCGAGCACGTGGTCTTTTTATCAGGTCACTGCAAAAGCGTTGCATGTTTGTAGCAGATGGCATTTTTAACCATTGTAATCTTTCATATACGAATTGTTATTACTGAAACATATCACCATGATTAATTTATAAAGTTTGCTTTTAGATTATTAAATCATCATTCATGTTTTTGCGTGATATTCTCATCCATGTTGATCCGAAAATGACCTTCTTTGTTCAACAGAAACGGAATCATCTTTTTTTTTATTATTATTATTATTATTATTATTATTATTATTATTATTATTATTATTATTGCATTTTCACCCCAAACAAGGTACATTGCCACTTTGTTGTAGAGGGCTACTATCAGGGGTACTGTGTAGGGAGTTGGGCAGCAAGATGTCGGTTCACATTACACTTGAACTTCTGCATGTCAGTACAGTTGGGGAAGCAGAGACCCGGAAGAGAATTCCAAAGTCTAGCGGTTCTGGGGAAGAAACTACTGGAGTAAAAGGATCTCTTATATCTAGGGATCTCTACTGTGAAGGGGTGGGATTTAGCTGCTTGTCGGGTTTGTTGGGAGTATTTACGTCGAGGGGGCACAAGTGCTTGCAGTTCATCAGAGCATTCACCGTTAAAGTACTTAGATATCCTAGGAGAATTTGGTTGGGAAATTGTTTCCCATCCTGCCTATTCTCCTTCCTAGCTCCCTCGAATTTTCACTTATTAGGAGGATTACAAAACTATTCAGATCGCCTTAGGGGATATTGAACACGTTAGATCCATATTTCAAATCAAAACGTAAGGAATTTTACAAGCGAAGAATTTATAAGCTCGTTTACAGATGAATCAAGTTAAAGAGAGCAAAGATTATCTTTGTTATGAATAAAAGTTTTCGAATACACAGTTCTTTCATATTCAAGATGAAGTTTTAATCGGCAAAATCTTTTGCACCAACCTAATAGAATGTATGATGCGCTCATGTTTTGGAATACCAGTTCTGATATTAGAAGGGTATCTCTATGTATATATAAAGTTAGGTTAGGTGTTTGTATATTTGTTTATACAGGATTCATTCCTAAACTAATAAACCGATCATTATAAATTTGGACACACAGCTGCCAGGTGCAATGGATCCAAATGTGGATTATATTTAGTTTAATATAGTATAATGCAGAGATGGCGTGTAAATCCTTCATGAAAATTCAAATGTCTAACTACAATCTCACAGGAGCTTTGCCACTGATACAGACCTCGGACGAACAGTACTAGCATCCTTCTACCTGCGTTACTGGAACGAATCAAAGACAACAACAAAGCTCTTCCGGTAGCAAAAGAAGAACTCAATCGGGCCCGAGCGAAGGTTGCAAAACAAGGAACAATCTGCACAAGTGGGGATATATACAGGACTCCCTATGTCCCTGTGATGCCGATGTGCAGACTATCACATACATCCTCACAGACTTCGTCCTAAGCGAGGCATGCTCTCATGTCAACCTGATGGGTCTCAAGAAACGCTATGATGATGACAACAACGACGACGACGATGATGATGATGATGATGATGATGATGATGATGATGATGATGATGATGATTGAAGATAATGATGAAAATGATGATGAAGTTGATGATGAAATTGATGATGATGATGATGATGATATTGCAACTTTTAAAAATTGCAATCGGCATTGTTTGACTTTACATGTCTTTATCTTAATAACTTCTAAAAAGAAAGAGTTTTCATATTTTTCACAATCAAAATAAACGAAATTTAGTTTCAATCTGTGAAACAGCATCATATTTATTTAATTTAACACATTAATATTCATTTCGAATTCTGCTTTTTTTGTTAAAATTATGAATAAAATGAAATGAAATGAATGAATAACTAAATAAAATTCAGTTTCAGTATAAATCGAATCTTTTTTAATGCAAATTTAAATTTTCTAATGCTTTGTTAAAAGCTCTCATTCATTATCGACAGTCTTCGATAAACCTTGCTTGTTTGTACCACCAGCATTGCGTCACTTGAACATGCCTTACATTTTAGGAAGGTCACGGCATAACCTGACTAGAGCTAAATACCACACCTAGTTCCTTTGTTCTTTAAATTGTCGATTGCTTGATCCATCCTCCCCCTACCGAGAAATGTCGACGAGTACGTTCCCAGCTATTTCTGTACTCGAACAAAGTTCTCGCTTGGAGTAGATGGTTTTCCCCACCTTCCGGTCTTGTGTGACATCTGCCTGCAATGGAAAACAAGTCCCAACTGTGATCCGATATGATTCTGGGATATTTCATGCGAATAACTTTCCTCAGAAATCTTCTCTCATAGGAGTTTGTTTCGTTTCACCTCGGCATCTTTTAACATTCAATTTTATGACTTGAAAATGTCTGCAATTGCTTGATGTTATATGACATTTCCCCAAGAGTCACAGACCGTTGAATCTGCTGACGTCAGCACAAGTCTGATTCAACATGTTTTTTATTATTATTATTATTATTATTATTATTATTATTATTATTATTATTATTATTATTATTATTATTAAAATACTTAGTTATTGCATTTATGTCAATGACCACCAATGGAACTGTTAATAAAATTCAGAATTTTTTATTTTTGACTTGTCCACCAAATTTCAGTCAAGAATACCCAACAGTCTTAGTTTTATCGCCATCATTGTGATCTCATCAGTATCGCACATGATTGCAAGGGAAACAAATGTTGATTAACTCAAATTTACTATAATAATAGATTATTCGTTTTAAGTAGTGTTATATACTGGGTGTTATTATTAAGATGGCGTATATATTTGTATTGTTGTTCATGCTAGTATTAGAAAGTCTTAGTGAGAGATTAGAGATAGTCCTAGTAGTGTTCATGTTGTGAGTGTTCATATGTCTTAAGATGTTCATGTTGTAAGAGATAGCATATTGGAGACATAAACAGGTATATATAAAGAGAGAGACATTTTTGACAATATATAATAGACAGTGTACATGTTACTACAAGAGAACCAATTCAATGAGAGGAGATTTATGAATATCTTAATAGATAGACCGAGAGATAGTGTGTTTGACATTTACGTTTTGACAGTTGTGGCTATAATATAAACACGTTACCTTTCTCGTTGTAATGATGAACACAGAAGACGCAGATACACAAAAATGATGACGTCCTTTATTTCATGACCGGTCCATGATTTCGCTTGAGGAATTCAAAGTTTCTTTACATGGTTATTTCTAAAACCCTCTCACTTCTAGAGGGTGTCTTGATTCTAACGGAGAATCGGTCTGAACCTCTCTGTTTCTCTCCGACTCTTCTCTCAGAGTCCCAGACTATATCTAAAAACTCTACCTATATTGAGAACACGTCATGTCATCGCATGATTAAACATGTGCTCATAAAGCACGTTGGATGACATACGTCACGTTGCCAAACTTGACATGACTCCGAGTTCAGTAACTTATTTTTCAAATAACATTTTTACAAAATATGTTTACAATTTCAATTAACGATTAAATTCCTTAACAGAAACAAATTTCATTATTACATTCCTTTTCCATATACAGATATGTAAGTTAAACAATTGCAATTCCTTATTTCAATAACATTCTGTGTTTATTTTAACTTATGATTGGAATTTTCAATTCCAAATCTAGCTTCGCAAGTTCGAATCCTTGACTATCCTATTTCATATTTACATTTAACTAATTCCCTATTTTTTTTACTTACATGAAAAGGGGACAGCCCTTTTATCATGTAACAGTAGTAATCCTTTTGTAGCTAAGATTTCTCTGTACAAGGGTTTGTCAGGACAACCTACAATGTGGATACGTTTCACTACAAGTAAACCCTAACAAAATCACACAAATAAGATATACTTAGCATGGATAATCCACACGGGAATGGTGCACCTTCTCCAAGTGATATTAGCTCAAGTAACAGCACGAAGCTGGACACTCCACCAGACTAGATGAATTCTTGTCCTGGAATTCGGTAAGACCAAAAGACTACAAGAAATACGTACTATAACATATTTAAATGGTCAATTTAGGAGAGGAAAATTATGTTCTCAACTTCTTTACTAACTCAGTGTTTGAGATGAAAAGGATGACTTTAATGGAATATTTGAACATCTATGTATTTTATATAGAGATCAAGTATTAGCCCTAAAGAAAGGGGCCCCTTGATTTCTGAGAAATTCAATTGGAGTAATGGACCAACTTAGTGCAATTAGATGTGTCTTGTGAGATGAAGAATAAGAAGAAACCACCATATTGTTGGTAAAATTTTTAATTACAAATGAACATTAAAACAACTTGATTTACAATAACGAACCGCTAATACATAAGGTGGCATTCAATCCTGGGCGAGTTAGCCAGCTTTCTGTGAAAGGGGAAGTTTTCAGGAAATATCAAATTCACAAACTATCCCAAGCCGCATGTATAGTCCAATCGTGAGAAAATAACATCCAATGTCTAGCATTCTAGCATTAGTCATCCATGTGGTATTGGGCAGCCATCACGTTGTTTGACTTTGATGATCTAACGAGATGTGTCAATGCGATTATGCCGTATAAATTCACAATAAATGGTGGAAAAATAACATGTTTTGCATTTATATAATTTCTAAATAAACAATGTTTCGTAGAAAGGTTGGAATTAACAAACAATTTTTAAAGCTATAAAATTATTCGATTTTTTTTATTACACTTATCAATGAAACAGGCGATAGGAACATTTTGTAGAATAGTATCGCCACTAATGAATAAATGAGTTTTACAAAAAAAAATAACCCAGCTAATCATGCGCAGTGCACACACACACACACACACACACACACACACTTTACCCAATTTTCTTAGTCCCTATTATTCACTTGCCTCCACACAAAGGTATAGTTAGACACAATATCAGTTTTTAGTGTAGGAAAAATCTACGTCCCCAAACTCTGGATTGGATTCAAACATTCAGCTGTTTTCCTTGAAAAAGATCCTACAAAACTCATAAATGTATTAGAAGAAAAATTGACCCCTTTAAGCTGGGATTAGATTAATTGAATACGGAAATAGTGAGTTTTCAAAGTAAAATTAATATAAAAATAAAAAGAATAAAATTCAATTCAGTCTACTTGATGACAACGTCCGGTTTTGAAATAGTAAAGAACAAATAATAATGTGTATAATATGTTTTTAAATAATTTTTTTTTCTAAACTCAAGGGAAATAACTTGTTACATAATTACTACCCCTTAGTGTTAACGTATATTCAGTGGTTAAGGGAAAGTGTTTAACTCTAATATTTTCTTCGCTGGAATAAGTATTTTTCAGGAAGAAATTGCGTGAAATAAAATAAAATCAAGCCAATAACACAGTAGAAAGAAAGAAAGGGGAAAATATGCGAGTTTAAAATAAGTATAGATATATACTTCTTTCAAACCAATTACTATTTGCGTGTAACCTCGAAAATTGGACAAAATAACTTTCTATGTTAGATAATGAAAAATAATTAAGAAATGGAAATTAAGTTCTCCTTTTAATTTTTATTTTTTAATTAAAACCTTTTCTTTCTCTCATCATGTATCCGCATATAACTACAATTTTAAAATATTGCAACATTAGAACAGATCTAATCTGTTGCCGAGGTGGCTGGAAAAATGGTTGGATCATTTTACTGCTCCAGAATGTATCTCGCCCCCGATGCAATCCCCTGCCTGCATAAGAACCAAGTATATCCTAAAATGCAGTGGTGCATCTGGGGCGGAGCTGCTTAGGGAAAATTTTTCCTGACTTTTTTTCTTTTTTTTTTAATTCAATTTTCACCCCAAACAAGGCATTTTAAATAATCAAATTCTACCCAATTTCCACTACTACCGATCATTACGCTGTTGTCTCACTGACCACCTTACACGTGTTAACTCTCATCCTCGAGGTGCCTCCAGGTTTTGATAAGTGCTGAATCCCTTAAAAAAAAATCATATCCGTACTTTTTAAATTTTGAATCTGTTTCAAGAAGCACAGGATTGTCATAGTGATCTAAAGCAATTCGAAACGGATTTTGTTTTCCCAAATGCAAAATTAAGACGTTTTATTTAGCGCGCATTCTTTTGATCTGGGAATCACTGTAAGATCCGCCAATGAACAACATCCGACCATTTAACGGATTTCCGTTTTTTCTTTTTTTTTTTTTTTTTTTTAGTAAACGATATTGTTTTGTTTTTTTTGTTTGTTTGTTTTTTTAAGTTGTGACATTTCGATAAGAAGAAAAGGCAAGAGAACCTGGCAGTATTAAACGTGGCGTGATACCCATCGCTCGCTCTCTCTCTCTCTCTCTCTCTCTCTCTCTCTCTCTCTCTCTCTCTCTCTCTCTCTCTCTCTCTCTCTCTCTGATGAGATGTGATACAGCAAAATAATACTGTATTTGGATGATTATAAATGTTCCCTATCTTCGGTTAAGACTATTAGTGGGGGCAAAATAACAAACTGCCGCTCTGTACAAAGTGATACTCTCTGTGTAAACAAATAGAGCTTAGGCGTTTGGACAATGTTTAAACATTGTAATTTTGCATACCATTTCAGCAGCAGCTAAATAGCTTAAAGATGAGAAGCGCTAACTGTTGCCTAGACGGTCGAGTTTCAATCCTGGCTTGAGGCCGTTGCTAGTCTAGCTGCACTGACAAGCTCTGATACAGCGAAATAGTACTATATGTGGTTGGCTATCTATCTATCTATATATATATATATATATATATATATATATATATATATATATATATATATATATATATATATATATATATAAGTAGTAAGTTATCAAATTTAAAAAAAAAACTCACGATTAAGCTACACTGAATATTCCGCGTTTCATCCACTCTAGGATTATTCAGGCTTATGCGAGAATTTTGTGGTTGTCTCGCATTTTTATATAGGCACCTTCTATTGGGATTTTAGTTAGCCAATCAGCTTTCTAGTTTCCACACACACACACACACACACACACACACACAAATATATATATATATATATATATATACTAGCAGTTCAGCCCGACTTTGCTCAGGCCCTATGTACTGTTCATAACTTTATGTGCATATGTATATATATATATATTAGAAGTTTGACTCATGTCCAGGAACCTACACAATTTTTAGACCCAAAATTGGCGGAGGAGTTTGATAGAGTCTGCAAAGGTCAACTCTGACCTCTTGGCAGCCAAATGTTTTGTGTAAAAACTGATTAAAAGCTTGGTGCATGTCTGAATGCCCTTTAAGCAAAATTTCAAATATTTAGGCCCAAAATTGGCTGAATAGTTTGCTTCTTTTGAACTTTGGTCCCTTGGCAGCCAAATTTTCGCCCAAGAACCGATTAAAGTGCCTGCTCTATGTCTGGATACACTTTATGTAAAATTTCAAACGTTTAGACCAAAAATTGACTGAGTAATTTAATAGAGACCGCAGAGGTAAACTTTTTATTTATTAACTTAACATTTATTGTTTTGGGCTCAAATAAATTAAACAGTTTCATCCATTTCCAAGTAATCTACACCTAAAATTTCAAGTGTTTAGACCCAAAATTAGCGAAGGAGTGTGGTAGAGTTCTCAAAGGTCAAATCGTTGCACTTTGATCCCTTGAAGGCCAAATATTTGACCAAAAACCGATCAAAAAGATTTTCCCAAATCTCAATACCTCTTTTATCAAATCTTGCGTCTGTAGACTGAGAATTGACAGAGTAGTTTGGTAGGGAAATGTACACATACAGGCAATTTCATTTTTATAGATATATAGATTTGTATATGCTATGTATGTACATGGAGGTTCATAAATTAATGGACTGGTATGAATAAAAGATAAAATATAATTGAATAAACATATTTCCCCATTAATATATATATATATATATATATATATATATATATATATATATATATTCACACTACTAATAATAACAAGAATAAAAAAGCATTGGAAATGCAAAAGGATATAGGGATGGTATGTTAAAAAGTATACAAACAAGATAGCTATGAATGGCTAGGCACATGGAAATAGAATTGCATCCAAAGTATAGACCTATAGCTTTTCTCCAATCTTCATTCCGTGCCATCATTACGGTTGTAAAAAGCTATAGGGCTATACTTTGGATGCAATTCTATTTCCATGTGCCTAGCCATTCATAGCTATCTTGTTTATATACTTTTTGGCATACCATCCCTATATCCTTTTGCATTTCCAATGCTTTTTTATTCTTGTTAATTAGTATTTTTACTTACAGTCTTATTTTTAAACTTACATTCATGATAGTATTGTCTTTTTTAGGAGGCGGCTCATTGCCGCCTCCATTAGTAGCAGGTCGCTTCCTGCTGGGTTTTAGGTCTTTGGGTTTTGGGCCTTAGGAGTTGCCTCTTGGTCCTCCATCGGTTCTACATTACATAGAGAGTGCTACCGCCTCTCTGATAAAACAGTTAGAGTATTATAAAGTTCTAAAATGTTCATACCTTCACTATTAAATTTTTCTTGGTTCATTCTTTGGCGTTTTGGCAAAGATTTGGCAGTTTTTGATATTTATATTTATAATAGTTTGTGCATGAGGCAGCTTTTTTCCCCTTGGGATCCCTGTTATACCGTGCTTTTGAGTCAGCACGTCAGGCAGCCTTCTTTTTTTCTGGTTCTTTGTTATAAAGAGCACGTGAAGCAGCTTTTTTTCCCTCGGAATCCCTGTTATACTGTGCTTTTGAGTCAGCACGTGAGGCAGCCTTCTTTTTTTCTGGTTCTTTGTTATAAAGAGCACGTGAGGCAGCCTTCTTTTTTCTGGTTCTTTGTTATAAAGAGCACGTGAGGCAGCCTTCTTTTTTCTGGTTCTTTGTTATAAAGAGCACGTGAGGCAGCTTTTTTCTCCTCAGAATCCCTGTTATACCGTGCTTTTGAGTCAGCACGTGAGGCAGCCTTCTTTTTTTCTGGTTCTTTGTTATAAAGAGCACGTGAGGCAGTTTTTTTTTCCCTCGGGATCCCTGTCATACCGTGCTTTTGAGTCAGCACGTGAGGCAGCCTTCTTTGCCTCAGGATTTGC
Organism: Euprymna scolopes; assembly: GCF_053919585.1. NCBI lineage: Eukaryota > Metazoa > Mollusca > Cephalopoda > Sepiida > Sepiolidae > Euprymna > Euprymna scolopes. The sequence goes on from NC_136487.1 coordinate 50,608,931, forward strand.
ATGATACTTAATTTTTATTATTTCAGCATTTTTCTGATAGTATTCTTTTTGCTCAGATAATACCTTGACTTTGTTTTTTTCATAGTCTATATTTCTCTGAGCTTTTTTACTACGTGCTGACTTTGGCATTTTTTATTAAATGTAAACATATAACACTTATGTGTATCTTACTATAATATCACTTATCTTATAGCAAGACAACTCTCGTAGAATTGAGATACTGCCCCATCACCAATAGTTAAAGTGTGGAACGGTATATACACCAATAGTGTAGTTGTTATCTTTATATGAAGTCCTAATTAGTGACAGTGTGAGGTTACTTGGTTAATTTATTGTAGTTTATTTTAGAAAACTTGCTTGTTTTTATTAGTAGATTGTGTATAGTAGCCACAATATCTAGTTATTTTTGTGGCTAGGGCTTGGATTTTGATTCTTTTTGGTCAGCTTCCAGTGAGTTCTTAGAAGATGACTTTCTTGCAGTTTCTTTTGCGGTTAATTTAACTTATTTCCTTTGGCGTTTGGTGAGTTCTTAGAAGAACTGGTCTGATCTACTTTTCTTAACGAACGAAGAGATTCAGCTGCATTTAACAATGGTTGCTATAGTGTATTTTTTGCGCATGCGTGAGAATTTCAAGTTTCCTCCTTATTTTTCAATAGTTTGACAGTAATCATGTGTCTTTCTGCCAAGAGCGACAGACGTCAGTGTTAGCCGTGATCGTCTAGAGGTTAGGACCCCACGTTGTGGCCGTGCTAACCTAGGTTCGAATCCTAGTCACAGCATTGACATTTTGTACATATTTTACAGTCCAAAATCTGAAGAATTATTTGTTTTTATAACATTGTTTTTTGACGTCGTACTTGCTGATAGGTTACTCTTATAACAATTTTGATCACCTGAGATAAAGATTTCGTGGTTTCATTAACGCTGGTGGGTTACTGTTTAAAGAAAAAACCTTAACGTTCACCTCAAATATTCAGCGTCCAAGAAATATAGGCCACTGGCAAACTGGAACATCTGTGAGCATCCGGTGTATTATTTGGAGCTGTCCCTTTTGAGAGAAGTTCCGTATTCGAAGTGGTCTGTCTACATTGGGTATATAGTGTTTAAAACTTGTTATTACACGTAATCTTATTTAATTATGGACTTAGCTAAAAAGCGATGGGTCACTGCACTTCTCCGTGTAAAGAGCAGTCGATTGATGCTTGAACTGTTGTCAGAGACCGTTCGTACACCGAGATACATCGTCTCAAAAGAAAGAAGAAAGCAGAAGAAGAAAGAAGAAAGAAGAAAGAAGAACAATTGGCCATTTTTGTACCCTTTTTTTTTTTTTGCTCTCTTTTGACATTTTAACCGACGTTCTGACACTCGCTGGATTCGTAAGACGCTTCTCTGTAAGAATATGTGCTTTTTGAAACTTATAAGTTGATTTTAGTTGAGATTTGGATAGTTTTGTTTTGTAGGCGTATATAGGCGTGTACGGGCCATCCCTATATAGAGAGTGCTACCGCCTCTCTGATAATGTTACTGCCAAGCTTTACTCACGTATTAAGCACTGTTGAAGTAAACACTGAACATCCATACACGGTATATTATATCACTTCATAATGTTTTTTCTATATAGATTAAATAATATGTGTGTGTGAGTGTGTATGTGCGTGTGTGTGTGTGGTTTTGCTAGGGATAGAGCATTTTACCGAATGCCAGATATTCACCCACTATTTCAGTATTCTAACCAAGAAATCTTTTTTTTAATTCTACCCTACCTTTGATATTTTTTCCAATAAAATATTTGCATCTTAATGTATTTTCCAGATAATTTGTTTATTCAAGATTAAATATATGTATGTGTATATATATATATATATATATATATATATATATATATATATATATATTAAATAATATAATATATATGTATATAGTCAAACTGATGAATAAGCAGAAAAAGACAAAGAGAGTCGACAGCGAACAGTAAAGAAATTTTTTTTATTTTTGTTTATTGAATATTTTATTCTTTATTTCATTTAATAACCAAAAATCGAATATCATGCTCCAAAGAAATTATAAAAGGCAAATTCGTTCACTCATTTCGTTTTAAAGCAACGGATGTGCGAGTGGCGTTGCAGTTTAAAAGCTCGGATTGTCAACTCGTTATGCAGTGTTCAAGCTCGGTTGGAGCTGTGTACTTTCATTCACTAACGCCACAGGATAAAAATTTCACTGTATCACTCTGTAAGTGCTGAGTTCATTTTAGGTTGGTCATTGTTTTTTAAATTTTGCCACACATTTCCCAGTAGCCAATGAAAACATTTGAAATATGATCAAGAATAAGTGATCACGGAAAAAGACATCTTTTAAATGGCAGTCATTTAAAAAAATATCCTCGGTCCCATGCACTGAGGCTATCTGAAAGGTTTAAGGAATAATGCTCTCTCTCTCTCTCTCTCTCTCTCTCTCTCTCTCTCTCTCTCTCTCTCTCTCTCTCTCTTTATATACATTTGCTCGTTAGGATAGGCTTGTTGCGTTGACATCCCTAGAAAATATAAAAAAGAATTCTTACTAGTAAGACATCGACTTGGGTTGAGGCGGATTGCAATGATCACATCCTTTGTTCGAGACGAAATTAGATTCATTCCACAGTCGGATTTCACGGTTTGCTTCATCTATGATAGTTAATAAGAATTTCTTGTGTGCAGCGCGTTTGCTCAGTTAGCAGAGTGCTTGTCTCGCATGCAAGAGGCTCGGGTTTCGAACCCTGAGTTCGAATGTGTCCAACTGATTAGCCCAAATGAGGGCGAAATTCGAGTCTTTGACTTCCGGTTTGTTGGCTTTCATGGCTCTTGTGAGCTGCGATGTTGTCTGGCTGTGGAAATAATTTTATATATATACATATACATATATATATATATATATATATATATATATATATATATATATATATATACTGTGTAAGCAAGACTTCAAAACAAGGTGTTGGTGGCAACAAAAAGTGTATTTCAATTCACGTTACAATTGTTTCCATGTCCAGTTCGACAATTTCAAGCATTTTGTCGTTTGAAAATTTTCAAAGCCACATTTCTTCAGACTTTATGAATAAGCATACTTTTGGCAATAAGCCATTTTTTTTTTTTTTAAATACTTTCCTTCTCATCAGAGTGTAGGAATTAGCAAAATAATATATATATATTATTGATGGGATGATACCATATTTAAGCATATTTAATGACTGGGCAATGTCGAGCAGCCTGCTACTTTATATATATAATAAATTCCACAGCCAAACAACGTCGCAGCTCACAAGGGCCATAACAGTCAACGAACCGGAAGTCCAAGACTCGAGTTTCGCCCTCATTTGGGCTCATCAGTTAGACACATCCGAACTCAGGATTCGAAACCCGAGCCTCTTGCATGCGAGGCAAACACTCTACCAACTGAGCAAATGCCCGCACACAAGAATTTCTATTAACCACCACAGATCAAGCAAACCACGCTGAAATCCGACTGTGAAATGAACCTACTTTGACAAGGGACGCAGCCATCCAACCAGTCAATAACCCTTGCCGATGTCTCACAAGTAGGAGTTTCATTTCACAGTTGTTTGGCTGTGGAATTTATTATACACAATCTCTCGCATTATGAAAATCCTATTATAAGTTGCTCGTTGGGTTAGCATTGCTGGATGGCGTCGTCCTTTCGAGTTAAAAACTCCTACTTGTGAGACATCGGCAAGGGTTATTGACTGGTTGAATGGCCATGTCCCTTGTTGAGACAAAGTAGGTTCATTTCACAGTCGGATTCCGGCGCGGTTTGCTTGATCTGTGTTGGTTAATAAAAATTCTTGTGTGTGGAGCGTTTTCTCAGTTGGTAGAGTGCTTGCCTCGCATGCAAGAGGCTCGGTTTTTGAATCCTGAGTTCGGATGTGTCTAACTGATGAGCCCAAATGAGAGCGAAACTCGAGTCTTGGACTTCCGGTTCATTGACTGTCATGGCTCTTGTGAGCTGCGGCGTTGTTTGGCTGTGGAATTTATTATATACAATCTCTCACATTTGAAAATCATATATATATATATATATATATATATATATATATATATATATATATATATATATAACAAATAATAAAAGTCTATATTTCAAATTTCATGATGTTGATTATTTTGCAAGTTATTCCTTTAATTACATTAACATTTACAATTTTTGACAGTAACTGTTTCGTTGCGCAAAATCATTCATTTAGTTATCGTATGTATCAATGAATCTATTTTGCCCTTAACTCATCAGAAGAAATAGCAACTATCAATCCATCAAAAGAAACTAAAATACATATGGACATGATTACAAAATCCGAAAATTGGAAGAGAAATTGCAATTATCTTTTTATGTTATCTTTTATTACGCCATTTTGAATAAATTGTAAGATGGTCAACATCATGAAATTCGGATCAGAGACTTTTGTCATGTGTTTGTTATATGCCCTGTAATTATATTGACCTTTATGAATTAAGGATTAGTACATAAAAAAGTGAAATATGATTGAAAAAAATCATATTTCCACAGAAATATATATATATATATATATATATATATATATATATATATATATATATATATATATATATAAAAATTAGTTTTTCTTTGGTGTGTATTGATATTCATATTAAAACCCCTCTTTTCTATTTATTTAAAAAGAAAATACAATACAAGTTGTGGAATTGCATTCACTAGCAAAAGATCTAGCTAATTTGCATATTCTTTTAAACATTAATTTTAATTCATTCCCTATTAGTTTTTTCGGTTTTCTTATGGGCTGATCATCGTTAGTTAACTATTACGTGTAATTATATTCATGCAGATATTCTACATGATTTATACTTGCATAATATTTGCGTAAAGGTTTACAGTAAACAAAAAATTGTCTCCATATATATTTATGTATATGTATATATTTTTGTTTAATCTATCTATCTATCTATATCTATATAAAAGTGAACGTGTCTGTCTGTCTGTGTGTCTGTGTGTGTACATTTCCCTACGCAATAACTGTCAATTTTATCTCTACAGACTCGAGATTTGATATACATGGTACTGAGATTTGGGAAAATCTTTGCGATCAGTTTTCGGCCAGAAATTTGACTGTTAAGGGGTACATGTTCAACGATTTGACCTTTGAGAACACTACCAAACTCCTCCGACAATTTTAGGTCTAAACACTTGAAATTTTAGATATAGGTTCCTTGGATATGAATCTAACTTAATAACTTGATTTGAGCCCAAAACAATAAATGTTAAAGACTCATAATAAGGGTCAAAGTTAAAAAAAAAAATTGACCGCTTTTTTTTTCTTTTTTTTTTTTTTTTGCTCAGCATACACCTCCAAACACCCGGGCAACACCGGGCTGAAAGTATATATATATATATATATATATATATATATATATATATATATATATAGAGAGAGAGAGAGAGAGAGAGAGAGAGAGAGAGAGAGAGAGAGAGAGAGAGAGAGATAGGTGTGTGTGTGTGTGTGTGTGTGTGTGTGTGTGTGTGTGTGTGTGTGTGTGTGTGTGTGTGTGTGTGTGTGTTTTGCTTTGTATCCATCCAAATTTCTCTCAGCTCTCCTCCTGCCAAACAACTCACAACCTCATTTAACTAACCATTCTCTCATCTGAGGTGAACCCTTAACCTTTTCACACAGGCATCCAAAAACGTTTATCTGAATTCCGAATGTACAGTACAAGCCACAAACATTCCAAAACTTTCATTGCTACTTGTTATCAATACAAAAAAAAACTTGTAAGAACAAAAAGGGCGAGGTAGGGGCGCGTGATTCCTCCAATAGATACCATCGCGTCCAACGAAATCAGTTATGTTTGTGTTTGTTTACACACTAACGCTAGTGGCAAAGTATGAACATGGATCTCACCACCAGCTGTGGGTAAAATAGCAATTTAGGTTCCACAAATCGTTTACAATAATTTCAGTTACATTTCACTATTAAAGAATTCTAGAATGCATGACATGAAATTATATAGAGTTGATATCTGGTTCATAAGTTAAGTTAGTTTATCTAGTTACGCCATGTCAGCGGACAAACCATAAAATGGTTACCCGTTCTCCAACGCTGACTACATACTACTTCTGCTATGTAATTCTGCCTTTTTATCTATTCTCATCACTTTTTCAGGCATGTGACTTACTCAACCAATAAGAACTTACAAGTTATGCCTCTTACCATTGTATGTTATGCTTCTTACACTGTATGTTATATTAAAGAGTGTACCCGGCGTTGCCCGGTAGTAAACGTAATGTTAAATTCCTTTTTTAAAAAAATGAAGTAAAAAAAAGGGAAAGAAACTGGGACGTGCATGCGAGTGTTATATATTTTTCGAAACAGTTCACTTCTTGTAAGTAAAAAAAAAATACTCGATCTGAGATCAAAACCAAAACCTAAAGACAGTGAGTCAAGTATGATAACCATTAGATCAGCTTGCCACAACCTTCAAACCTTATAAAACAGTTGACAAACAGATAAAAATCCGAGGACCCCCAAGTACCCACTTTTCGATTTTGACCCTTTAGCAGACCTATTTTTCGGATTAAAATTAATTAAAAAGTTTTCCACATGTCTGAATATCCTATATACCAAATTTCAAGTCTGTAGATCAAAAATTTGTTAAGTGTATAGGTTGAGAGTTGTCCTTACACATGCACACACGCGAACACACACACACACATTCTCACTTTTATACATATATAGATAACACGTAGAACTAAACTCATAATTAGACAGCTGTATATGTTTCTGTTATATAGTGAAATGGGGGGCTACTATTTGAGACCATATCTCAAGAGACACTATGTGGGGAGTTGAGCAACGAGATGTCTGTTCACATTACACTTGAACGCCTGCATGTCAGTACAGTTAGAGAAGTAGAAGACTGAGAGAGAATTCCAAACTCTAACAGTTCTAGCAGTTCAAGAGGAACAAAAAAATTAGAGTAGAAGTCTTTTCAACATCTAGGGATCTCTACAATTAAGAGGTGGGATTATGCTGCTTGTCAGGTTAGCCAGGGATATTTACGTCATGGAGTTCATCAGAGCACATTCCATTAAAATACTTGTAAAACAGGCACAGGGGTACAACATTGCAGCGATGAGACGGTTATCAACTGAGCGAAGCAGTTGCTGTTTACCGACGATGATCTACACGGTTGTCTCTATAACATAAAATTAAAATTGTATAATGCAATTAGCCACTCTTGTCGATGATGATGGTTTGTAATATTAAATAGATTCAGTTGTGGTGTAGAATAGTTTACGGTCTGTGATTTCCACTCACGAAACCATAAATAAATTCTGCCGATAGTTATGTACGTGGTAATGTGGTCTTACGTTGTAATTAGTCTTGTCTTGCTTTTCCATGTCAGCATCCTGGTATAATAATTACCCCCTTATCCTTGAGTGGCCTTCGGATCTTGATAAACGGTGACCCTCCCGCCTTGTAAAAAATTGTCAGCACTTTTCTTCAATACATATTCCGTTAACTGATACTTGTGTTTATATATTTTTTGTTGAGCCTTTCTAAATGCCTGATTAATGTTCGAGTTTTAAGCTGAAATTGGCAAAGGAGCTGTCCGTCCTGGTTGGATATTCTAGTTTATCTGCCAGTTTCAACCTGAAATTCGAACATTTAACAGGGATTTAGAAAAGATGAACAAAAAATATGCAGACACAAGTCGTCTGCACTATTTAACAAAGCACACACAAACAATGGAGGGTGTAAATATCTTCACTGGAAAATCTGCAAAATACTGAATATCCAGTATATCAGCAAGGAAACATATACCAGAAAGAATAGTTGCAAAAACACTATCTGCTATGATTATAAAATTCCCATAGCTACATACCTATTAAATGGAGTTGTTAAACCTGATATGGGACAAAAAGGAGAAAGTAGCAACCCTAGTTAAAGTTAGTGTTCCTTATGATGCTGGTTTTAACAGCGCTGAGAGGGAGAAGATAATGAAATACCAAGGTCTTACAAGTGTACGGCACAATCTCATTGACACACTGGTTCTCACCAGATCACCAAAGTTAAGCAATATTGAGTCTATCAAGTACCAGATGGGTGACTATTTGGGAAGACTAGACATTGTATGTACCTTCTGGGAAGGTTGGGCACCCTCAATCCGGAAAAAGAACTCTTCACTACAAAAGTATCTACAAAAGTTATGGATGGCTTATGGTCCTCCAGGAGCTCAAGGCTATGGATGGATGGAAGGCCTGACAAAGTACTCTATCTACTATGCCACTGATCTTTGACGACATGGATTAAATAAAGTGTTTCGTTCTAAATTCTGTGCAAATTTCCGTGCTTGACAAAAAGATTCCTGAGTTTGAGAAGATACACCTGAAGAAGGTTGAAGGTTATATTGACCGAAACATTGTGAAAATAACACTCAAGGTGAGAAAGAGCAGTCCTAATTATCCGCAAAATATAAAAGATCATTGTTTAGAGGAAATAATCATTTCAAAATGCAATCCAGAAATATGTTGCGATTTCGTAATGAAATTTGGAAATATTTTTATGGCCAATAAGATCAGCAGCAGCCGTTGGAGTAAGAGCGATCTGTTTCTTGGATTTTAGTATCCATGGCGGTTTTTTTTTTTTTTTTTGTTTTTTTAGGATTTCAAAAGACACCCCCAAGGTATTGGAAATGCAAAAGCAAGAACAGAGACGCCGTTAGTTTCTCTGGAGAACGTTTCTTTCATTAAATGCTGTCTTTTATTACAATGACAGCTCCATTAATTAGTAGATCTGCCCCAAGAGAAATCCTTTCAATAATCATTGACTTCACTTGCTGAACTTTTACATTCGATATCTTCTTACCGCTCGCTCTCCAAATGTGTATGATAGCACGAGAAAAGAGTGCATACATTTTTATGTTTGTTTTTAATATGTTGTTTAGTTTTTAGGGGATTATTTTATTTTCTATCGTTGTAATAATGTTTAAATATGGGTATGTAAAGTTATGGTTAGTATGGTAAAGTTTCACGTCAAGTTAAAAATTAGGTATGTTGGGATTTTCCAATTAGGATTCGAGTAAGAGCTATGAGTCCTAGCAGTGATGTCATGGAGACAGGAAGTTGCTAGTTTGTCGTGGCGAAAATGTAGGAAATATTTTTTTCGTTTGACTTAACCATTAGAGAGAAAGAATTGTTGGGTTTGGATAGCTAGCTCCGAAGGAGTTGTGTGTTCTATATGTATACATGTATGCTATAAAGAATGAAAACCCAATTGCACTTTTGAAAAGTTTTATTGATAACGTTTATGAAAACTGTTATTTAAAAGAAAAAGAAGAAGAAAAAGAAGAACAAAAGAAAAAAATGGTGGTGGTGGTGGTGGTGGTGGTGGTGGTGAATAGCATATACCAAAAATCACATAAATTGACCAAGTAGTTTTACTTTTATAAATAAAATTATTGCAAGTGATTAATGGGAATTTGTAGGCATTACGATGGTGATACTAACATTATTTCTACAAAGTTAAGAGGGAAGGAGTTAACCAGTAATGAATTTCAATATAACGTTGTTTAATAAAATTATTTAATCAATTTATGCAATTTTTGGTGTACGCTTTTTCCTTCCATCACGGGTTTGTATATCATAAAAAAATTTGTATTTTTTTCAAGATGAATTATAGATAAACGATAAATAATTCGATCCAGCTAAAATGCCTTTCTTATTTTAAACTTACATGAATTAATACTGTTAGTCTCTATTTATTGAATTAACGTTTTGCATTTCTTTTGTCAATCTTTGACTAAAAACGCCTTTGGCCATTTTTAAGGAATACCTCCTTTCTTTCATGCCAAAAAAGAAAAGAAAAGATAACCATGCAACTTAATATTTTCCGGTATCTGTTATTGGTAAGTTATTCTCACTTCATGGATTTAAGGTTCTGTTTCTGACAGAAGTTGTTTGAAAGAAAGGAGGTAATCCTTAAAAATGAAGGAGAGGCTGATCTAAATCGCCTTGGAAAAAAAAAACGCAGTAGAAAAATTGGCTTGTGTAAAAGAGGATCCTTATCATAGAGTTTCTTGGAGGTGTGGAATGAGATTTGCTATTTGTGTAGCTCAGTAGCTATCTGGATAGTGCCATTGACACCAGTGTGGATGATGCCTTTCAACTTGGACATTAAAAAAAAACGATGATCATCATCAGTTGACAGTACAAAGAAAAATGGTATGCAGAATAAGAACCGTGCTATCGTCGGAATTGTATGAGCAGTTTATATAAAACGTTGGAAGGTTCCGAAATGCTGAACCAATGAAATTACAGCAGCCGACGTAATTTAAGAGAGCATTTATTTGGGTGCTTGTACATTATTGTGACGAGATTTCAGATAAAAAACAATGGTTTCAACCGATTTTTTTGTCAATTCTAATAAGTTACAATGGTAGCTTCCAAATTATGCAGTCAAAATTACCTGAATATTACTGAATGATTAAAAAAAAAACTTTAACCGCCATTTTTTTTTTAATTCAAACGGAAAATTACCTCCTTGTTGAACTCTCCTGTGTTTTGCGATCGTTTTCATCGAATTCTTTTTTTTTATTTTCTTTAATAAAAAATTTCTGCCTCACCAATTTTCGAAATTCTTTGGATATAATCATCTTAAAAATACGAGGAATACGTAGATACCATTGTTTTTATGTGAGATTCAGTATTACAATTTCCTAAAATCTCATCCCAAGTGTGTAGAAGCGCCTTTATTCGTTATCATTGGTTTACTATTTAAAAAATATATTTATGTTTAATTGAACAAAAAAGAAAATCATAAAAAAGAAACAAATTATATAAAACTAAAAAATATATTTTGTTTGTTATCAATTATTTGTTATTTTAAAAATAAATATTTATTTATGAAACTTACCTTACAATGAGTCGTTTTTTATTTGAATTTAAATTTTCTTACAGTTAAGTAAATATTTTCCAATAATTATTCATTTTTATTTGTTTGTAACAAAAACAAATACTGCTTTCATTTTTCTATACATTTTTCATTAAATTATCTTTGTAATAACAGAAATAATATATTTTTCACTGAAAAAAATTGGCCAGTGTTTGCACGAAAAAAAAATCACAAAACTTTCATTAAGCACCTTCCAGCGTTTGGCATAAATTTTGTGGAAAATTCCGACGATAGCATCGTCCTTACTCTGCATAAATATCAAAAAAGAGTGAAATGTGAATTAAAATAATACAAGATGACTAAAAAAAAATGTCATCTATGAAATCGTTAATAAAATTCATAATCATTTTTTTTAATGCAACCATATTTTATACAGATTTTATTCATATTCATGTTTCGGAATTTTCTAGATGAGGCATAACGGATATGTGTTAAGTAATAATCAGTTCTAAGAAACAATCTTTTGGAAATTGAAAGTTCAATCTTCAATGCAGACAATAATAAATATAATTACTAATACTAAAATATAATTCCTGATATAATATATTTACTAATACTAAAAGTATAATTAGTAATACTAAAATATATTTACTAATACTAAAAATATATTTACTAATACTAAAAATATATTTACTAATACTAAAAATATATCATTACTAATACTAAAAATATATCATTACTAATACTAAAAATATATTTACTAATACTAAAAGTATTATTACTAATACTAAAAGTATTATTACTAATACTAAAAGTATTATTACTAATACTAAAAATATATCATTACTAATACTAAAAATATAATTATTAATACTAAAAATATAATTATTAATACTAAAAATATAATTTCTAATACTAAAAATATAATTATTAATACTAAAAATATAATTATTGATACTAAAATATAATTTCTAATGCTAAAAATATATCATTACTAATACTAAAAATATATTTACTAATACTAAAAATATAATTTCTAATACTAAAAATATATCATTACTAATACTAAAAATATAATTATTAATACTAAAAATACATGAGTAAACTATCTCCATGAATTAGATAAGGGGGTTCCATTCGAACTTTCATACATATTCCCGAGTTTGACATAAAGATTTCTGAGCTGAACAAGATGCACCTGAAGATGGTCGGAGGTTACATCGGCTGAAACGTTGTGAGATTAACACATAATATGAGGGTACTAGACCAAATAATACAAAAACCTTCAGTTTCTTTTGACTTGTCCACCAAGTTTCAGTAATAAATGTCCAACAGTCTTTGTTTCATCGCCGTTCAATTATGCTTTGAATGTGCACCTCTGGATTGTAAGCGGACATGGATCTGACTGAGTTTGACTGTGATGGACCGCTGTAGTTCAGGAGGAACCTTTGAAATGTTTTGATATATGTTACCTTTGATATAAACTCACGGATAAAATCACTGTGGTTAAGCGACAGTGAGTCGAAAGCTCTTACAGATGTGGCGATCATTAAAGTTCCCCAAATATCTTTCTTACAGCAATAAAAAATTGTTAAATATTCACAACTTAAACTTGGTGGGTAAATCAAGCATAGATTGATGTGGCTTTCGGAAGCTTCACTCAGTGTTCTAAGAGAGGTAACTCTATTTTACTAAAGTAGTTGAAAAAACATTCTTTCTTACAATTGTTATATAGTGGTTTCATTATTATTATTATTATTATTATTATTCTTGTTGTTATTGTTCGTTGTTATATTGTTTGTTGTTAGGAAGTCTTATTAAAAGTGAGTCTTAGAGAGTCTTATTAAGAGAGATGTTGCGTTCTGTGTTCGTGTTATGAAGAGATTCATATATATAAAATGTTCATACTTAGAAGTGTAGAAGCTCTTTGAGTGAGGAGACAATGTTGAGACAGTCTTAGTGTTCACGTTGTAGATATGAGATGTAGAGACATTGTGTATGTGAAGACATTTTAAAACACAGGATATATAAGACATATAACGACAATTTCACTTTACCTTTTGGTAGAATTACAACACAAAGACGACGTTTATAAAAACACATGACGCGTTTATTTCTTCTTCGACTGGTCGGTGGCTTTCTTAGACAGGAATTCAAAGTTTTACATTCTATGTTTCAAAGGTGACCGTCTCGCTTCCAGACGTTCGACTGTCCATCTCTTGACTCCAGATTGTCGTCTGTCGTCCTCAGACTCCCTCTGCTTAACTCTAAAGTTTCTCTATATCGAGAACTTCCCATTTTCCATGACGTCATACACATGAACATGTGTCTTCTTTCACGTGTTCTGGAAATGCGTGTCCAAAACTTTTTCCTTTGTTTACAAAAGGAATTTTAACCTATATTTCCAGTAACCTATATTTCCAATATGTTAAAAACATGTTTATTAAATTATCTTATAGTTGCATTCTTCACTTCAATTTCATAACAGAATTGACAAATGCACATTCCTTTTCTTAAAACTATTTTATCTCTAAGCTAAACAATGGTTTGTTTTTACATTCCATTTTCTAATTCTCTCTCGTAATCTATTTCTAAACCTAAATTACGAAGTTCGAATTTCGTCTATTCTATTTCATTTTCATTTTAACTAAATCTCTCTATTTTTATACTTACATGAAAAGGGGACAGCCCTTATCATGTAACACAATTACTCAAATGTTTTGTTTAAGAAAAATTACAATATTGTCGTATTTTATATTTCTTTCTTACAATTCTTCCTAAACTAGAGTTGCCTTCCTTAAAACAATGAGTTAAGCTTCCGAATTGCCCTGGTGGTTGTCTTTACCAAATATGATTGGCTTGCAGAACGGAATCTGGATTTTATTAATGATTTTACGAGTGGCATTTTTAGGCGGTCACCCAACAATTGTAAAATGTATACGTACACTATAATAAAGGGTCTAGGCAATGACAGATTTATAAACAAACATTAAAATATAAATATATAACATGGACGGTGCTTTTTAATAATTTTCAAAAATATTTATTAATTGTTGCACTTTGAAATTTATTAGAAAGAATTAAGACTTTTTGCAAATATGTTTATAAGACGACCAGATAGGGTGGTTGTTAGTTTACCATATCTCCTACTGATGAGACGATCATCAAAATGTCGCTGCATATTAATGAATGGCAATAAAACAAAGACCATTATTCCCTTCCTCAAATTTACATACCTGCTTAAAAAGAAAAAAAAAATACTATCTGATTCGGAATTAGCTGGTCATTACCGTCTAGTGATACGGAAATAGATGATCATTTTACGTTCAATTTATATATGAACTAGCCACCCCTATATTAAATTCTTACATAATTGTTTGGGGTTTGTTTATTTGGTTTTTTATTATTTTTAGTGTCAAGTTTTTCTTGCTGTTTATTTGTAATCTTCTAAAAAGAAAATAGAATCTTATTCTATTTATTTATTTATTTATTGTTAAGGAGGAGTGAATTATTATAAGGTGTAGGTCTACAACTTTATCTCTAAAAATTTTAATGAAGCATCCCTAGATTGTCATCTTAATTCGCATAGATACTAAAATGTATTGAAATATTATCAACCATGTTACATCCGTCTACCAAATTACATTATAAACTAGTATATCTTGTGTTATCTTGCTTAAAAACCAGAAAACAAACAAAACAAGGGGGGGTGTAAACCCCCACCGCCACCATAAAAATATTTTAAAAAATAAATAAATAAATAAATAAGTAAGATGGATTTATATTACACCAAAAACTGTCAACCGCTCGAGTATTTTAAAGGGAAATAACTCTATATTTTTTCAACATATGAATTAGTTCTCTTTAACTTGAGACTACACTAAAAGTTGGCTTTTTAGGACTGTGACAAGAGAATATTCTTTTCATTGTTTTGACTCTCGAGTATATATTCGACACAGTTAGACACAGTTAATCAATCGAGAACCACATCAATCTATCTAAAAACGTAAGATATTAACTGATATATACTTCAGAGTCAAAATAATGAAAAGAATATTCTCTTGTCACAGCCCTAGTAATGACTATTTAAAAGCCAACTTTTATCGTAGTAAAAGGGAACTAATTCATGTTGAAAAACTATAAAGAGTTATTTCCCTTTAAAATATTCTCATTGTTTGGACTCTCAAGTATATATCCGACACTGTTAGACACAGTTAATCAATCGAGAACCACATTACTTAATTACTTAATCAAAAAACATTGAAATATTAAGGTACTTGTACAGTTTAGTCAAGACATCAAAAAATGAAAATATTGAAAAAAGTTTAAATTGTATGTATCCGTTATGGAACGAATTTCTCCGGAAAAAAATTTCACTTAATTTCATCAAGTAGTTTTTTGTTTTTTGTTTTTTACAACGGAAAAACACGTTTTTATGAGAACGCGTTGAAGGCAGCCATCTTGAATTTTTTTTTTTTTAAATTGTTTAAATTTTTTTTTTTAATTGTTTGGATTTTAGAAATGCCAAAGGGAGATAACTCCAGTTAAAGCGCTGACACCCCTCCCCATCTTTAATACTAGCTTTTCTTCCTAAAAAATCGAACATTTTTGCTCGGTATCATAACAAATTGTTTTTTCGCTGTAAAAAAAAAAAAAAAAAAAAAATACTTGATGAAATTAAGTGAAATTTTTTTTCAGAGAACTTCGTTCCATAACGGATACATACAATTTAAACTTTTTTAGATATTTTCATTTTTTTATGTCTTAATATTGGTACTTGACAAGTACCAATATTAACTCGAGAGTCAAAATAATAAAAATAATATTCCCTTATCATAGCCTTGGCTGCTCTGGGTGGTGATGGTGGTCAAGTGGTTAACCACACGGACTGGTGACCTACCTACTTACCTACCTGAGTGTTCCAAGTTCGAATCCAGTTTGTTCCACAAAAATCACTTTCACTTAGGATGTTGGCAACCTTCACAAGAAATAATTCTGACTATAAAAACAGCGGGGAAACCAATGCCACCAATAGAATCTTCGGTTTAATATAATATGATGAATATTACATGCTGTGATAGAAAAGGGAGTTAAAGCCACTCCTTTCTTTACTATAGATCTATATAAAAACGAATCCGGTTGTCCTGCAATGTCATTAATTTGATATGGTAAACTTGAAATTTCCAAACCCATGTAATTTTATTTATGGCTCAAAAATTGTATTTTTTAAAGATTGTGGCATATTGACCGTATGAACGTAAAAATCGGTTTAGTATTACACAAGAAACTGGGAAGAGAAAAAAAATATCTTTTGAAATTGGTCAAACTTACAAAGCGGCTATATTGGAAATATGCCAGTATGTTTGCTAGTTTAATTATTTAAAAAGTTGTTGGTACTTGTCTAGTTTATGACCTAATCTCTGCCAACTTCGCGTCGGCATTTTCTAGCACAGGGGTCTCCAAAGTTTTCTAATGGGGGATGAGGTCATATTGCGTACTTTTTAGAGCTATGCAGGCCAAAATTTAAAAAAAAAAAAAAAAATATGACCTGGACATGTTTTATACTGTGGTGCTTATTAGCTTTGCTTTTTAGTAAAACTGGTTTTCCAAAACCTTATTTTTTTTTTAATCATTTTCTGAATAAAAAGAAAAACCACACAATTCATACACATTAAAATATACTATTATTTCCAAAATCAGACAACACTGCAACCTACACGAACTATGAAAGCCACAGACCGAAGTTTTGCCTTCTTCTAGGCATCT
This sequence comes from Euprymna scolopes, assembly GCF_053919585.1. Lineage (NCBI taxonomy): Eukaryota > Metazoa > Mollusca > Cephalopoda > Sepiida > Sepiolidae > Euprymna > Euprymna scolopes. The sequence continues at coordinate 50,625,613 of NC_136487.1, forward strand.
CAATTCTCATCAACACCAAAATAACCAATCCTCATCTCAAAAATTCAGAAATGTAACTGTATTGTTGTGGCAGACCTCATATGTCAGAATCGACGGGGGTATCATCATTATTTTCATGGGAGGTAGTCGACTTAGATACAATCTGATTTACGCTTGTAAAACATCCACAGCAAGAACTCGTCTCTCTAGCACCACTAGATTGCTTCTCTTGACAGAGTTGATAATGCAGGTGAGATTTCACTGAAAACGTGCGTAATCTATTAGATGAATGAATTGAACATACTTTTATCTTTACTAATAAAGAACTTATGATCATCATCATCATCATCATCATCATACTCGGTTTAACACCTATTTTACATGCTAATAAAATTTATTTTTCTGAAAGAGTTGCCTTTGAAAATTTGTTCTGATACAGAATCATCAGTTTAACAGCTGTTTTACTGCTGGCATGTATTGGACAGCTTTTAGAAATTGATTTTCATACTAACCTATCTCTGGCCAGATCTTTATTTATCCCTCTTTCTCTTAAGTTAGTTCTTATCATTTCCTGCCTGTATGTTTCCCTTGCTCTTCCTCTGTGAACTGAATCTTCTACCTTACCTGTTCTACATCTACTAGCCCAACAACTCTCATCCTTTTCCAACGTGGCCATACCATCAAAGTCTTCTGTTCTGAACATATCTCTCTATACTGTTCAGTGTTTATCTTCCTCTGGGGTCACCAGAACCAAGCCTGTCTTTAAAACTCACATTACATTTCCAACATATTATTTTCATATAATTTCTCTCCATGCAACACATGTCCTCAATCCTCACTGGCCAGTTTCATTTCCATACATCATCATACTGCGTATACATGCCTGTGGATGACAATGGTAATGCTCTGCTAGTTAGTAATGGCAGAAGTTCACTAAATTTATTCCATTCATTTCTAACTCTTGCAATCAAACCAGCACCTACTCCACTTTGTGCTCAAATAGTATCACCAAGATAACAAAACTTCTGAACAACCTCAATAGCTTTGTCATCCAGATATACTTTGTCTGCATCTAAGTTCTGTTTGACCATAAACAAAAATAGCTGTACCATAAGTTTAAAAAAATTCATTAAAAATTGAATTCACAGTAAATGTCTGGTTTTTAATACATTTTCAACAATTTTATTTATATAAGTTATCACAGAATTGAATTTTGGATACGAATTATATGAAAATATTATTTCAATTATATTTTTGTTAATTTCAATAATAATAAAAAAATAATAACAAAAGTATTTATATTATTTGGATTATTCGGACTATTGCTCTCGTTTTGAGTGTTGTTCGTACAAATTTTGGTCGATATAACCTCTGACATCATTCAGATGCATTTTGACAAACTCAAAAGCTTTCTGTCAAACTCTGGAATCAGCATGAAATTTCAAATAAAACCCTTTATTTAATCCACGGGGGTAGCATGTTCTTGTTCCATTAGCCATGACTGGGTAGAAGTTGTAAATAATTCGCAATTGTATTTTGAGTGTTGCCTGCACGGAGGATTGAACCTTCAACCTCCAGAAGAATGTAACTTTACAACTGAATTTTACCAAGTATTTGTGGGGTTTTTTTTTGTTTGTTTACAAGGAGTCACCACTTATCAAGGCCCAAGGGACACTTGAGGATAATGAGTGTCCAGTAGTCAAAGGGAACATGTGGTAGTTTTCGTTAGTAGTGGAAATTTGGTAAATTGGATTATTTAAGAGGATGGCTCATCAAGAATTTGTTTATGTTGGACTTGAAGACAACCATATTGTAGTCAGTTGGAAAGCATGAAAACATAATAATTTAAAATAAAAAATTCCCACGTAATAATTAATAAAATAAATATTCCTACATAATAATAATTACAAAAAAAAAAAATCCCATATAATAATAATTAAAAAAAAAAAAAGCACTCCTCTACCTTACCAAACCACCGAGTTTGACAAGATACACCTGAAGAAGATCAGAGGTTACCTTGACCAAAACGTTGTGCAAATAACAACAAAAGGTGAAAACATTAATCGAAATAATGCAAATAAAATGAATTATCAATCGTCATTTCAAAATTTTAGAAGCATAATAACAAAATTATATTTAACAATTCTTTTATACAAGAATTTTCTGAACTGTAAAAACGTAGTTTTATATATTTATAAGCAATTTCAACAAGCATATAAAATTTGGATAATTTTTCTTTTTTACAGTGAAGTTTTTAAAAATATATCTGAAAAACAAACACAAACATATATATATATATATACACGTGTGTGTGTGTGTGTGTGTGTGTGTGTGTGTGTGTGTGTGTGTGTGTGTGTGTGTGTGTGTGTGTGTGTGTGTGTGTGTGTGTGTGTGTGTGTGTGTAAAAAGAAAGCTAAAATTTTGTAAATTACAATTAATAACACTTATTTTTTTGACAAGAGATGCAAAACAGAGATGATTAATTCTTTATTTATGGAGTTTCAAAAAAAAAATGTCTCTTTTCCTCAAAGGAAAAAAAAAACAGTTAGCAAATGATTTTGTTGGTTAGTATATAGTTTGAAAGCTTTAAAGTCTTAGAGGTGTCATTTTTTAAAGAAAAAATATATATGGATGGACCAAGAAAGAATGTTCAACCTGAGACCCAGGTATGATGGTGTAATTAGGCTATAAACAATATCCACATACTAGGGTTGGTTGGAAAATTTTTGTAAATTGTAATTTACAAAATTTTAACTTTTTCCCCGTATGGTCATGCTCTATCTCAAATATTAAGCTTTTTCATGTGGATAGAACTTTCATATAAATGTTAATATTAATATTTATATATTCCATTTAAGTTATCAAATTTTTCATTTTCTTAATTTGTAAACCTTAAATTTTATGGATATGTATATATATATAAGTGAAAGTGTCTGTGTGTATGTGTGTCTGTCTGTGTACATTTCCCTACACAATAACTGTCAATTTTCAGTCTACAGACTCGAAATTTGATATACAGGGTACTGAGATTTGGGAAAATCTTTGTAATTGGTTTTTGGACAGAAATTTGGCTGTTAAGGAGTCAAAGTTTAACGATTTGACCTTTGAGAACTCTACCAAACTCCTCCACCACCAATTTTGGCTCTAAACACTTGAAATTTTAGATATAGGTTACTTGGACATGGATCTAGCTTTATAATTTTATTTGATCCCAAAACAATAAATGTTAAGAGGTCATAATTGGGGTCAAATTTTTTTTTAAATTTACGTCTGCGATCTCTACCAACTTTTCTCTATGGTAGTTAATAAAGCTTATTATGTAGAAAGGCATTACTGTACATATTCACACTTTTTAATATATACATTTGTACATAAAGTTATAAACAGTACATAGGGCCCGAGCAAAGCCAGTTTTTAAAAAAAATTCTCATAAATAAAGATTTTTATAGTGAAAAAAAAATTATATGAATTTTGAAAAAATTACAAGCTCAATGAATGCCTTTTTATTGAGTTCCAGAGCATATACAGTGTAATATGATAATTTTCCAGGAAACAAGAAGGAACGGTAGAGTGTGTCAGTTGCACGAATCACTTGAGTTGTCCAAAAAAGTGTTTTTTCTTAGTTTTTTAAGGTAAAAATCTGATCAGTATGTGACTAACTATGCAGTAATGAGATAATTTTGCAGATTGGTTAGTCACAATACGAAACAATATTGTAATGACTACTTTTTGAAAACAATAAATGACCAACTGAGAAAACTTGATATTTGGAACTTGGAAAATTATTATCTTGGAAGTTTTTTTAACCTTTAAAACTATACAAAAAACCTATTTAATTTTTATCTTTTATCATTTGTTAGAAAACTTTTTAGTCCGTAAGTCATTTAATAACCTGCAATCACTGCATCAACTTGCTCTCTCGAATTCACTATAGCACTAATCGTAATTTAAGAGATCATCAGTTGTTTACCATGAAACACCGTTTCGGGAATTTAAAAACAAAACAGGATATTAAATTAGGGCTCCCCAGCAGTGTTGATCAAACACCACCTCCCTTAATCTTAAGAAGAAGACATGTTACAGATATTGGATCTAGTTTCCTATTAATTTGGCTAACTTATTCATGTTATAAAACTGAATGCCTTACCTGTGAGATTCATCTGTTTCCAAATTCAAAATGGATATATTTTTTTAATTTACCAATCTTGTATTTATAAGATTAGGATTAATCCATTTGACTACTTATCGCCCCTTACTAGTACTTTATATATTTACCCCTTATCGCCCCTTATTAGTACTTTATATATTTACATTCTTATTTATTGAAAATTAAAAATATATAACATTTTAAATATTCATAAATATATACATTTTTTTCATATATAATACATTTTATATATTACTAATGTAGTTTTGGATTTCCTTTATTAATATATTCTGGTTAATTTTAAACGATTCAAAAGCATCAGGATAACGAACAAATGCTTTATTTAACTGTTTAAATATTTTAGTTTTATCCCCACCTTGTTTTATACTCCTTATTACTAAGCTAGAAACTGGTGGTATAAAATCTATTAATTTTAAAGTAACGCGAGCTATTCCCAAAAACTCTGACATAATGGTTCCATAAAACATAAAAACAGGGCAGGTACTATCTTTGTGCGGCATACAAACTATTTGAAAGGGGAAAGAGTTTCTTGTATCGAATATTTTATAAAGAAAAATTCCATCCTCAATTTTTATATCTAAATCCAGAAATGTAGCCTGTTTTTTTTCTATTAATTTTCACCCCAAACAAGGCACATTGCCACTTGTTGTAGGGGGCTACTATCGGGGACATAAGCATCAGGGATACTGCGTAGGAAGTTGGGCAGCAAAATGTCGGTTCACGTTGCACTTGAACTTCTGCATGTCAGTGCAGTTGGGGAAGCAGGGACCCGGAAGGGAATTCCAAAGTCTAGCGGTTCTGGGGAAGAAACTACTAGAGTAGAAGGCTCTCTTGCATGTGAAGGGGTGGGATTTAGCTGCTTATTGGGTTTGTCGGGAGTATTTACGTCGTGGGGGCACAAGTGCTTGCAGTTCGTCAGAGCATTCTCTGTTAAAATACTTGTAGAACAGGCAGAGGGATGCAACACTTCGTCGATGGGACAGAGGCTGAAGTTTAGCTGACAGTTCAGGACCTATCAGATTGGCGACTCTCTTTTGGACCTTGTCTAGGAGCGAGAGACTAGTAGCAGATGCACCAGCCCAAATATGACAACAATACTCCATACATGGACGAATGGTGGCCTTATAGAGGTATAGGATACTTTCGGGCATTAGTAGCTTTCTAGCACGGTAGAGAAAACCCACCTTCTGCGCAGCGGCCCTGGCAATGTTCTCAATGTAATTATTCCAACTTATATTTCCTGTGAACGTTAGGCCAAGGAGTTTAAAAGATATACTTTCAGATAAAGAGTCATTGGCCATTGCTATTGGCGATAGGGAAGGTTTCTTGTAATTATTGAAGGAAACAAGTTTAGTCTTAGCAGCATTGAAGGTGACCATCCATTTTTGTCCTCATTCCACTATGGATCAGAGGTCATCCTCTAGTGTTTCTGCCATTTCTTTAGATATGTGTTCATTTGTTTTCCTGTTGTGTCTGTTATAGAGCGTTGTGTCGTCAGCATACATACCCATCTCACAGACAACTTTGTCAGGGAGATCATTTATGAATATGAAGAATAGCAGAGGTCCAAGGATAGACCCCTGAGGCACTCCCGCATTTATATCATATTGTTTAGATGTATGACCATCAAGGACAACCTGGATTTTTCTCTTATCTAAGAAGGATCTTATTATGTTATGTATTCTTTCAGTGTTGCTGTATGATCTGATTTTCTTGAGAAGACCCTCATGCCATACCCTGTCAAAAGCCTTAGATATATCTAGAGCTACCGCTCTACCCTCCCCCACTTTGTCCAGTGACTGGTATATATGTTCTGAGATTACAGTTAGGATGTCTGCTGTGGAACGGGCTTGCCTAAATCCATATTGTTGGTCAGTCAGAAGTTTAGTATCTGTAAGGTGATGGACTAGAGCTTGGTTGTCCTCTACATTCACAATTCAATTCTAACTCCTTTGAATGTATAAGATGTTTATTTTTTTCGAATTCATCATTATCATTTATACATATAAGATCATCTATAAATCTCCTACACCCATGAAAATTATATTTTTAGATATATCATTTTTTTTATTTGTGATGACATATATATATATATATACTCGAGTCTATGTAAATACAGAATTCCCAAAAGGGCATATATATATATAAACATATTGCAAAAGACTATATTCCAAATTTCAATTTTATTTTATCTTTTATTATGCCAGGCAATTGCCAAAAAAAAAAAGAAAAGGGGGGAGAGGTGATTGCAATTCTCTTCCAATTTTCGGATTTTGTAATCATGCCATTTGGTGGATTGATAGTTGCTATTTCTTCTGATGAGTTAAGGGCAAAATAGATTCATTGATTGATACAATAATTAAATGAATGGTTTTGCACTACAAACCAGTTGCTGTCAAGAATTGTAAATGTTAACGTAATTAAAGGAATAAATTGTAAGACGGTCAACATCATGAAATTTGGACTTTTGTCATTTGTTTGTTACATGCTTTGTAATTATGTTGAAAAGTTAAATATAATTTTTAAAAATCATATTTTTACAGAAATATATATATATATATAAGTGAAAATGTCTGTCTGTCTGACTCTGTCTGTCTGTCTGTCTGTGTGTGTGTGTGTGTGTGTGTGTGTGTGTGTGTGTGTGTGTGTGTGTGTGTGTGTGTGCATGCATTTCCCTACCAAATAACTGTCAATTTGAGCCCAAAAAAAATAAATGTTAAGGGGTTAAAAAAAAATTGATCCCTGTGGTCTCTACCAAATTACTTAGCCAATTTCTGGTTTAAACATTTGAAATTATACATAAAGTGTATTTAGAGATAGCGCAAGATTTTTAATCGGTTTGGGTCGAAAATTTGAGCTGCCAAAGAGTCAAAGTTAAAAAGACTTGACCTTTGCAGTGTCTAGCAAACTACTCAGCCAATTTTAGGTCTAAACATTTGAAATTTATACATAACGGGTATTCAGACATGCGGCAAGCATTTTAATCAGTTTTGGGACGAAATTTTGGCTGCCAAAAAGGTCAAAGTTGAATGAGTTGACCTTTGCAGATTCTACCAAATTCGTCTGCCAATTTTGGGCCCAAAGACTTGAAAATTTAGATGAAAATTTAGAACTTGGACATAGGTAAAACTTTGTATTTTGATTTGAGACCAAAATAATAAATTTTAAGGGATCAAAATTAGGGTCAAATTAAAAAAAAAAATTTACCTCTGTGGTCTCTACGAAATTACTCAGAGAAATTTTGGTCCAAACATTTAAAATCTTACATAAAGTGTATACACACACGTAGGGCAAGTTATGAACAATCCATAGGGGCTGAGCAAAGCCGAGCTAAACTACTAGTATATATACATATATATATGTGTATATATATATATATATATATATATATAAGGTGGCCCACTTGAAAGTATCCTGATCTCTCAGCCATATTTTGTGTCATATGTTGAATATGTTGCTTTCTGATTGAATTGAACTTTGGTTGTTTGTCTAATTTACCAAATAATTACGAACATCAACACAATGACAGACCTACTTTCTCTGCCTCATTTTTACTGACATTTTTCCAGTCAACTCGTATTTTGGGTCAACCTATATATTTATCTCTTTATATATCTAGAAAAGTGAGACTGTATGTGTGTGTGTGAGAACACTTCTCAACCTACATACTTAACGAATTTTTGATCTACAGACTTGAAATTCGGTATAAAAGGTATTCAGATACGTGGAAAACTTTTTAATCCGTTTTCTTCCGGAAAAAAAGGCTGGGATCAAAGTTAGAAAAATTGGTATCTGGAATTCATTGGACTTTTTTCTGTTAGCTGTTTCACAAATGTGCATGCGTGAATAGTTCACATTACAGATTACTTATGTTAAGAATAAGTAGGTTTGAAAACACCTTCTAATGATCGTGTCACGCTGGTTTAATAGTTCTCATACTTGATTCATTGTCTTTAGGTTTTGGTTTCAATCTCAGCCTGAGCACTTTTTTCTTTTTTACTTACAAGAAGTAAACAGTTTAGAAAAAACATAATACTCACATGCATAGGTTTCAGTTTCTGTATTAATTAAAATTTAATGTTTATGCATATTTTACAATCGGGCAACGCCGGGCGGCCTGCTAGTACATCTGTAAAAGTGAATGTGTGTGAGGACACTTCTCAACCTATATAATCAATGAATTTTTTATCTACGGACTTGAAATATAATATATAGGGTATTTAGACATGTGGAAAACTTTTTAATCCATTTTCATCTGGAAAAAAGGGGTTGCTAAGGGGTTAAAATTGAAAAATTGATACGAGGGAGTGATCGGATTTTTATCGTTTCACAACTGCGCATATGCGGTTGTGACAGCTTCCTTATGTTAAGTATTAGTTAATCATAAGTTTAGCAATATCCTTAAGAGCGTTATGCTGTCGGACTGACTTCCTCATCTTGGTTGTTATAGTCACAACGTTTCGGCCATTTTGCCCTCCGGCCTTCATCAGGTGTTTTGTATTGAACTGGGGAACCGTTTGTTAGCCCTATGTTAATGCTATGGCCGAGTGGTCCTAGACGTTGTATCAAAGTTTACAGTTACCCAAAGGTGCTGAGTTCAATCCTGAACGAAGGCAGTGAAAAGTAACATTCAAAACAGAGAATCAGCAACTATGTCCCAGAGCCTAGCTGGAGTCCGAACACGGTACCCCCGTAATAATAATAAAGGGTTGGGTTCGAGACTCCTAACAAACGGTTCCCCAGTTCGATACAAAACACCTGATGAATGCCGGAGGGCAAAACGGCCGAAATGTTGTGACGATAACAACCAAGATGAGGAAGTCAGTCCGACAATCTCAATAAATGAAAACACCTCATCTCAAAAATACAGACAATTACTAACGTTATGCTGAATAAAAAAAAATTTTAAAAATATAGGCATTAGAAATTCAGTTCTGGCTAGTTTGAGCTTGCACTCAAGTGTATACAGATGGGTTAGTTAGGAATACATTTCTGACAATTAGATTTACTGTGAAACTGCAATCAAGTGTTAAGATAAGTTCCTTTTAATTACATAGTTTTACTAGTATATATAAGTATTGAGTTTGTTAATGAACAGCCAATTGTGGCAATTTCTTGTTAACCTATGCTACCCATCCCCACCGAAAGGAAAAGGTAATGTCTGGATAAAGGTGTTATGATAACAGAACTATCTTAACCCCTAAATTGAACATTGAGAGATAATGCACTAGTATATTAATAGAAGTAGTATAATTTTGACTTTAGATAAACAGTTACCAAATCTCCGTTTACTAATGGAGATTTGGTAATTGTGTTTAGAAAAATAGTACTATTAAAACAATTATATATTAAAAAAAAGGTTATAGTTCAATTTACTAAATGAGTAATTCTGTAAAACCCAAGAGAATTTCGCTAATATCTTTCCTCTGAAGAAAAGACAGTCTTTGAAACTCCGCAGAATAAGAAATTTTCTAAAAGTGCATTGTGCGTTCCTTATCGAATAACAACATTTTGTAAATTCTTAATTTACAGAGTTTTTATTTATATACTTTTATATATATATAGAAAAACTATCTTTACATAACACCAAAAGATGGAGGAAGTGAGGAAGCATGGCTGTGGAAATCTTTTTACCCGAATACGATGTACAGCATGTTAAAAATATACTATTTGTTGTAAAAATCTAATGGATAAACATCTGAAGAAGTTGGTGAGGACAGGATATTTTTACGGAAACATAAATCATAAAATTGCCAACTCATTAATGAAACGGCTGTAATGGAAAAATCCAGAAAATAAACGAAGGTTATAAAAAAGAAAACGTGAGTCTTTGAATTTTCAACAAAATTTCGCACTATATATATATATATATATATATATATATATATATATATATATATATATATATATATATATATATATATATATATATATATATATATAAAATGTTGCAGTTTGATTGAAGCAATGTGCATAAATTGAATTTTGAAGGCTGTGACAATGTAATTTAGTACTTATTTGTTACTGGTTTATTTTAATAAGTTTGCATTGTAATTTGGCTTTAAACGTATTTTATTATGTATTATTAATTTAAATAATCTTAAACCATTCTGATGGTAATATAAATTCTAATGGTAATATAAATTCTAATGGTAATATAAATTCTAATGGTAATATAAATTCTGATGGTAATATAAATTCTAATGGTAATATAAATTCTGATGGTAATATAAATTCTGATGGTAATATAAATTCTAATGGTAATATAAATTCTGATGGTAATATAAATTCTGATGGTAATATAAATTCTAATGGTAATATAAATTCTGATGGTAATATAAATTCTAATGGTAATATAAATTCTGATGGTAATATAAATTCTGATGGTAATATAAATTCTAATGGTAATATAAATTCTGATGGTAATATAAATTCTGATGGTAGTATAAATTCTAATGGTAATATAAATTCTGATGGTAATATAAATTCTAATGGTAATATAAATTCTAATGGTAATATAAATTCTGATGGTAATATAAATTCTGATGGTAATATAAATGTAATAAATGAAAAAGTTTGTATCTATTCAATTATATTACAAAACAAATAAAAATAAATATGATGAGAAAAAGGATTTTTTTTAAATAACTGAACTACAATAGAAACAATACCTGGCAATTGCCTATTGTAGGCATAAAACTCAGTGTAGTGGTAGATCTGTGTGACAAACCGTAACTGTAAAAATTATATATATGCATATAATAAAAAAAAAAATTGTTGGGTCATCCATTGAGCGTGGTTAGATTATTAGAATTATAAAAACTGTGCTAGCAAAGGCAGTTAAATATAAAAAGATTAAAATTAAAAATTAGCCTCTTTTGCTCCTTATAACCCTCTCTTTCTCTATATCTTTCTCTTTTTTTTTCCAACTACAGGTTAAATAATATTACTACCTGCAATAATATTCCCTTTTGTTTTTTAATACTCTCAAATATTAATAAACAAAGAGAGAGAGAAACGAAAGTAATAAACGACGTATAGATTAAGAGCAGGGATAGCACAACACACAGTGAGAAAGAGTGAAAGTGATAGACAGAATTAATTAAGTTAATTGTAAAATGTTATGGTTTTTCTTTTCAAACAATTACAAAAAAAAAAAAAAAAAAAAAACCCTGACAAATAGGGGCTTGTCCAAAATTCCCTCGTATCAAAAAGCACAAACACGGGATAAATTTGCAGAAATTTTGATGTACAGCATTTTTTAAACATAACCACTAAGTACATGACAAAGTTTTTGAGTAATTAAGTTTTGGATTATTGCTGTAAAATGGAGAAGCACCGGCCATATTTTAATCACATAAAATGATAAATAATTTGATGGTGCAGAATTCTCCCTATATTACAAAACAAAAACAAGGAAAAATCTGTGTGATATACATACCCATGACAGAAAGAAAACATCATACACCAAAAATCACATAATGAAGTAGTTTAATTTTTAAATAAGAAAATTGAATTTTAGGACTAAATGAACAGCAACAATATTGCAACATCTTGAAAACAGTATGGACAGAAAAGGAAGCTTCTTCCATATAAATTCAAACTTCCAAAGTTTTAGAAAGCTATTTTTAACATGGGGGTGGGGATATTAAAAAAATTCAAATTTGCTTTAAAAAATTATGGTACTTATGTTACTACACTGAAATTATAAAATTATTTAGAAAGCCATTCTTAAACTGGGAAGGTGTTTCATAACTATTCTGTATTTTCCTTTAACAATTTAATAAACAAAAATATCATAAAAATTGAATTTAACAGAAAAATACTATTCAAAAAAAAAAAAAAAAAATAGTGTGGTGACGCAGATGTATAAGCACCAAAATTATTTTCTTTATAAAAAGAAAACCTCTCACTCAATTTATGTGATTTTTGTTGTGTGAGTACATAAATTTTCTCTTTTTTTTTTTTTTTTTTAATACCAGGGAAATTATGGACAACTATAAAAAAAAAATACCGTAGCATGTATACTGTGTGATTAAAAATACATAGAAAAAAAAAAACAGCCATGCTTTGCTTCTCCATTTTCACTTCAATACTAAAAAATTATAATTGTTCAAAAACTTTATTCATGTATTTGTTAGGTTAAAAATAGCTGTACAGAAAAATTGATACAAATTTATCCAGTAATAAAAATTTATCCTGTAATAAAAATTTAAAATAAAATCATCCCTCATGTAAATTTAGGAAGCCATTCCTTACATGGGGGAAGAGGCAGCCCTGTTGACTTTTTCTTTACTTGAATTAGTTTGAGTTATGTCCCTTGATCTTAGTAAGGGTAAAAATGACCAACAAGAGATTTCACAGATAAAATTTGTGTTTTTTTTTTTGTTCATTGTTTTTTGAAAGCAAAAATATTAAATGAATTGGCGTAATTTTTTGGTATACTATCTTTCTTCTTTTTTTTTTAACTATCACGTAAGTGCACAGTAAACTTTTTGTGCTATTTTGTTTATTTTCTTTTTATGAGCAGTTTTAAATGGATTAAAAATTACGAATATCCAAAAAGCCTAAAAGAAAACAAAATGTTAATCTATTTTTAAAACACTATGAAAATATATGTTTCAATTAAGGCTACATAATCGAAAAGAAGGGATGACTTTCGACAATATCGTCGAAAAAAGCGACATCTCCCTGTAGAAAAGTGGCCAGTTAATGGTAAAGATATTAATGTTTTCAGCCAATTATTCGATATCTGTTTCTGAAGGCTTGAGCTTAAAAACAATACTGATCTTGTGAACATCTGTGAAAGTCTTTCCGCTCTATCGAAAGTTTAGGCAGACATGCAAACATACATAACTACATACATTTATATATTGGTAGCTAAAATTTTCGACCCGAACCGATTAAAAAGCTTTCCCTGTCTCTGAATTCCCGTTTGTGTAAAATTTCAAGCGTTTAGACCAGAAATTGTCTGAGGAATTTGGTAGAGACCGCAGCGGTCAATTTTTTAAAAAGTTTGACTCCTATTATGACCCCTTCACATTTATTGTTTTGGGCTCAAATCAAGTTATTAAGTTAGAGCCATGTCCAAGAAACCTATATCTAAAATTTCAAGTGTTTAGACCCCAAATCGGCGGAGGAGTTCGGTAGAGCTCTAAAAGGTATAATCGTTGAACTTACCAGCCAAATTTATTACCAAAACCCAATTACGAAGAGTCTCCCAAATCTCAGTCCCCTGTATATCAAATTTCGAGTCTGTAGACTAAAAATTGACAAAGATATGGTGTAAGGGAAATTTAAACAGACATACAGACAGACAGCTTCCCTTTTATAGATATATAGATTATAATGTTTTATTTAAGAATATATGCATGCAACTTTGTATTTCCTGAAGTAATAACTTCAAAACAAGGCTCTAAATGAATTTGTTAGCTGTTTTTTTTTATTTTAACACATTAAAAAAGGTGGGAATATGATTTCGAGAAGAGGATGAAAAGAAAGAGGATAGAGAAAGAATGTAAAGGGGAAAGATAGGTAATTGCATGTAAAACGAAGGCTTTTAAAAAAATCACACACATTTTTTTAAATATAATCAATAATATGTTTTCAATATAATCTATCTTGTTAAAGATGAATGAAAAAATAAACCCATGTTTCAAGTTCTTTTGCAAAAAATAGTCTTTCGTATTTTATATGGGAAAGCATTCTAAGTCTTATTGAAATTTTACATTTTATTATATACTAGAAAGGGGTACCCGACGTTGCCCGGGTGTTTGGAGGTGTGTGTGGAAACTCCGGGGGTGGGGGTTAAAATGTTTTGGTAGGTAAGTATGAGGATCGAACACGAACCCTTGAGGCAAAGTTGTAAATTAAAGTATAAAAACAAAACATTGCCCCACCGCGAGATTCTAACGGAAGTACGTTTGCATTTATTTAATTACTTGGATTTGGTAGGTGCCCGTTTTAATGACTTAATGAGGGCATGTTTGACTGCGGGATCGTATTTTATTTACTGCGGGAACGCTTCCCAAGATGTTATAGGAGAAAGACTAACCCACATGCAGCGAGCGACAAATGTTGAATATTTATCTTCCCAAAGTCGAGCAAATTAAATAGACAGGCGAGCTTCGTTGTTATCTCAGAGATATTACGATTTATATGTGATATAAAAAGTTTTTAAAAATTGTTAGGCGACCGACCGCTTCTCCGAAAAAATCCTTTTGTAGATATACAGAAAAAGCTAACACACATACAAACATGCATTTTCGCTTTTATATTTATAGACTAGACTAACCGTGCCCTGTTGGGCCAGTATGTTATACTAGCTATGTAATTAATGTATAAGCATGGCCCTTGTGACGTAAAGAAAATCGTTTTTTTGTGACATAACAGAGACATTTCTATTACAGTAAATTAAAAATGAAAAAAGAGTATAGATAGATTTCTATGAGTCGTTTTGTTTATAAGTGTTTATTTTTTAAACAAAACACTTGCAGCTATTGACTTATAAGTGGTTTGCCATACTTAAATGTTCACTGAACGGATACCATAATACTTGAAGTTAAATATAAATTTTGATATATCTTTTAATTAAAACGCGAAAAGAAAACAATTACAATAACGTACACAGTAAAACAATTGTTGATTATTTATTTTTAACGTAATTAAAACAAACGTATATTCGAGGTTATCTATTTATGTTGATAGTGTAGAATGTTTTAAAGAAAGGTGTATAAAAAATGGAGAATGAATTTTAAAAAGACGAAGGCGGTGTGTAATCGCTGTTGTAAAATGCCCTTATGGTTGTCAACGGGTTAAAGTAGATTTATTTGTAAGAAAATTTCCTAATGCAACGTAAACGTAATACGAAATGAACAGTGTAAAAAAAAGCAGAAAGCATTAACAATTGTTTATTTGGATAATTTAACCGCGACAAAAAATGGGACGCTGAAAACGTACAAAGTAAAACAATGCGTTTTATTGTCGCGTTGATTATTTAGTATAATATATATCGTAGATATGAAACAGGTCGACGATTATACGTATTATTTGTAATCACGTTTTGCATTTGCTTCCCATATCTTGAAGATTTTTATTCAATAAATTTAAGATATTCGCTTTTCTCAGAACGTCTGTTTGTTCGAAGGAAATAAGTCCAGCGATTTGTATTTATTTGTTTACGGGTTTATGTTTATGTACACATGCGCAATCGGAAGTCTTAAAACATATGTTAGGTTTCAACACTCGTTAGAAGATCATATAAGCTTCATAATTATATATATATATATGTATATATATATATATACAAATTTATTATATTTAATAAATGTTACATCAATGTTATTGAAATGTTACATTTTATAATATATAAACATTTATTTTATTTAATAGATCTATATTATCATTTTGTAATATATATATATATATATATATATATATATATATATATATATATATATATATATATATATATGAATTTATTATATTCAATTAATTATATATCAATGTTATTGGAATTTTAAATTTTATAATGTAAATATATATATACATATATATACATACATATACATACATACATATATATATATATATATATATATATATATAATCTATATGTTTAAAGTTAATATTTGGCATGTATACTGTGTATCACTAAGTCTTTTTAATCGATACTTATTATTAGATATAACAGATCAAAATGTAATAAAAATATTATATCTCGTTTTTTTTTCAATGATTTATATTTTTGACAAAATATTCATATGTTACAGTCTGTATAATTATCATATTCAAGTACCAATTGCTTGCTTATAGGAAGATAAACGCTGATGAACTCAGCTTTATCATGATAAATATATAATGACTGGTCATTAATTTCTTAGAATTAGGTTAATTACTTTAGTATGCTTTAAGGTCCTTCTTATTGTATTTTGAATGGCTGAATTTTGCAAACAATTATTTATATGTGTTGCACATTGAGTTAGGCAACGCCAGAATTATCGCTGGTGGTGCACACATGCATGCATTGTTTAAAATACCAGAACAAGAAACAGTCAGTCGAAAATCAAAACATGAAATAGAAATGTAACAATATTAAATTCGGCATTCTTCAACTGACTAAATTTTCGAAAATGTAAACAGCCAAATTGGAATTTGTCCCCAAAACATTTTTAGAGGAGGATTTTGTCAATATAAACAAATGAATTCAGGTTAAACAGACAGAGAGAGAAACAAAAAAAAAAGGGAAGTCGACCGGTTGTCATCAGTCATCAACGAACCACCTACCACTCGACATCTCTGTCTCTCTCCTTCTGTAGTGAGCAGCATGGTTGATGGAAAATAAACGACTGTTTTTATAAACAATGTTGTCAGAGTGATCTTTTCGAGATTTGGGTTGTCATCTATTATATAAATCTCACCTATCTGTTTAATTGTATGTATGTATGTGTGCATGTTTATATGTCTGCCTAAAACTTTCGACAGAGATGACGGATTTTCACAATATTGGTATCGTTTTGAAGCATGACCCTTCGGATAACAAATATCGAAAAATTGGCTAAAAACATTAATTCCTTCACCCTCAACTGGGCACTTTTCTACAAGGAAAGGTCACTTTTTTCGCTGATATTTTCGAAAGTAATCCCCTTCTTTTTGATTGACTAGCCTTAATTTAAACCTTCGCCATTTCCAGTTTGGCAATGGACGCAACTGCAAAGATGTCCCGTTTTTTTTCTCCTTCACAGTATGGGTTTGAGCCTGCCTGCCTACTACCACTTTTTTTTTTGCTCAACACACACCTCCAAACACCCGGGCAACGCCGGGCACCCAGGCTGGTTAATGAATATATAATCTCACCTGCAAAATCATGGCTCTTGCACGAACAGTCGGCTAGCTTACTGAAGAAGTTACAGCATAACATAACATATGATCTATGTGGAGAAAATCAAAACTCTCTTCCCTTATTTTATTCTTTAGTCCTCATATTCAACGAGTGATTTTTCTTACAAAGCTGTTTTGTGGAATTGCTGTTTTCCGAGTCAGAATCTATGCATCTAATAGTCATGGTTAGTTTTTGACTTTGAAGGAGTATTTTTACTTTATATTTTTAACTCCTTACATTAAATGGCTTTATGTCTTGTCTGAAGTGATTTTCAATAAAAGAAAAGAAAACGTTTAAATTAAAAATGGAAATCACAAACATGACGGTAATGTGTAAGTCCAAGCAAGTTAAACCACTCGTAAGGTGCATGCAGCTTTACCTATTCAGCTAAGAGGAATTCCCTAAAGAAAGACAAAACTTCTGTAATGTTAGTTTTGTGGTATGTTTTTAAGATGTTGTGTGTGAGTGTGGTTTTTTTGTTTGTTTTTTTTTTGCTAGCTTTCACTGTATCTACTTTCTTTGTTTTAAATAATTGTAAACAAAGTATCAAATAAACTTTGTAGGATCGAAAACGCTTATAATGAGAAGTGTTTTTTTTTTTATATAGATAGCAAGAAATCATTTATTTGAAAAAAAAAAACTTTTCTCTCTTCAAAATACACCAGTGTTTAGCATCAAGGAGTGAGTACTATGGGGGAGTTAAAAGAAGAGAATAAAACCAATTCTTTAAGAAGAGACTTGTCAGGATAATACAAACTTCAAAAACTTGTTTTGGAGCTTATCTAGGAGTAAATAAATAGAGAAAACGAAGGTATAAGAACTATATAGTAATATATACGGATTTATTCATTTATTTAATAAGAGCATGCATCCATTACCCTATATTCTCCCAGAGAGTTTACACACACATACTGTCCACATACATTAAACCCACTATGACAGATATGCTATATACCTGCCTACACACTTCTCCTTTATCACATACAAACAGCCACAATAATCTATTTCGCTCCCAATGTAACTATGGCTAGATGTCACATTCCTATTATGTTACCTAGCATCTTCTCTCCTCTTCTGATGAGAAGCATTAGGCTTCGAAATACAATGGTATAGAGATCCCACTTACCCAACACCTCTAATTGATGTATACCCTTATTAAAAGTTAGAAGCACCGATTGTTGTCTAGGCAGTTGAGTATCGATCCTGGCTTAAGGCAGTTGCTAGTCTATCTATACTGAAGAGCTGAAATATTGTGAAATAGTCTGTCTGTGTATGACACATATATATATATATATATATATATATATATATATATTAGCATTTCAGCCCGGCGTTGCCCGGGTGTTTGGATGTGTAGGTTGAGCAAAAAAATAAAATAAATAAATAAAAAGTGGTAGTAGGAAGGCAGGCTCGAACCCGTACCCCAAAGGAGGAAAAGAATGGGGGGGAAACCTGACATCTTTGTTGTTACGACCACGTCCAAATCGGAAGTGACTTATGTTTAAATTAAGGCTAGACAATCGAAAGGAGAGGATGACTTTAAAAAATGTTGGCGAAAAAGCGACCTTCCCCCTGTAGAAAAGTGCCCAGTTGAAGGTGAAGATATTTATGTTTTTAGCCAATTTTTCAATATCTGTCGTCTGAAAGGTCGAACTTCAAAACGATACTGATCTTGGTAAAATCCGTCGCCTCTGTTGAAAGTTTTAGGCAGACATGCAAACATACATACATACATATATTGGTAACTAAAAATTTTTGACCCAAACCAATTAAAAAGCTTGCCCTATTTCTGAATACCCTTTATGTAAAATTTCAAATGTTTAGACCACAAATTGTCTGAGTAATTTGGTAGAGATCGCAGAGGTCCATTTTTTTTTAAACATTGACCCCTACTATGACCTCTTAACATTTATCTTTTGGAGCTCAAATCAAGTTATTAAGTTAGATTCATGTCCAAGGAACCTATATCCAAAATTTCAAGTGTTTAGACCCAAAATTGGCAGAGGAGTTTGGTAGAATTCTCAAAGGTCAAATCGTTAAACTTTGACCTCTTAACAGCCAAATTTCTGGCCGAAACCGGGTTACAAAGATTTTCCCAAATCTCAGTACTCTGTATATCAAAGTTCTAGTCTTTAGACTTAAAATTGACAGTTATTGTGTAGGGAAATGTACACAGACACGTTCACCTTTATAGATATATATATATATATATATATATATATATATATATATATATATATATATATATATATATGTGTTTGTGTGTTGGGGTGGAGAGGGCTCCCATAAGCCGTGGTGAAGGCAACCTTTTTAGGAGAAGCAAATCTCTGATTTAAAAAACCATAAAGCGGGAGACCAGTACCCACATTAAGCTGGTCTGCAGTTTAACTTGTTGCTGGCTATCTTGCTCTTGCTTGTTGCTGGATCTCAACATTTTGAACCGAGAGAGAGACTTAGCTGTCGTACAAAGCTAAGACTCTGTAACATCACCTGTGTATAGATACTCCCTCAGGCATTTGTCTATAAAAATGGTCCTGTGGCGATGGAAAAGTTATGACGCATGGAGGCTTGAAATGCTGGAAACATGTAATAATTGATCTCAATGACCGTCTTCAGTATCATGCCTGCGTGAGCGTGTGAATTCACCAGTAGGACTAAGAAAAAAAAAAAAAAGTAATTTCTGGGCCCCTGGACATTAAGTGTCTGAGGGAGTGGCACTCGTCTGACAAGACGTTTGCAATCATCATATATATATATATATATATATATACATACACACACACGCACACACATATATACACACACACACACAGATATATATATATATATAGAGAGAGAGAGATAGGTAGGTAGATACTGTTCCTCTGTATCATAATTCTTCAGCGCAGCTAGAAAAGAAAGAAATAGGTATCAAAATATAATATATATATATATATATATATATATATATATATATATATATATATATATATATATATATATAAATGTGTGAATAAAAAGGAAAAACCTAAAAGAGTAAAAACAAAAATAAAATCAACGTTTCGTCCCTATTTCAGAGGACATCATCAGGATTTCTTGGCGAGGATGTACAGGAAGACGTTCACTTATTTATATATATATATATATATATATATATATATATATATATATATATATACCAGAAGTTTACATACCAGACCAAAGATGCATTTACATCACATTCATGTTATTTTATTAGTAGTATAACTCTTTTAAATTTAGAATACCTGCAAACACAACTTATTTTCGATACATTGACGATATCCTCATTTTTCTCCCCGCAAATACACACATAGAAGAATTAAAAAATAAACTCAACTCAGTCGAACCCTCCATAAAATTCACATATGAATCCGAACATAACAACTCCCAACCCTTTCTTGATGTACTTATCATAAGATCTGAAAACGATCTTATGTTTAAAGTACATCGAAAAAGTACACACAAAAATGATTATATACACTATTACTCGCACCATAGTGATAAAATTAAAACGGGCATGATCATCGGTTTTTTCTTACGTGCTCTTAGAATCTGCAGCCCTCAATATCTCGAAAATGAAATCACACATATCACTGAATCACTAAAACTTTTACAATACCCAACTCACCTTATCTCTAAAACAAAGAAAAAAGCCATCAAAATATACTCAAACATAGACAAACAAAAGCAGAACACACCAGATACACCACTACTAAATAGACATCTTCTTATACCTACCCACACTAACAACGACACAATTTGCAATACTCTTAATAATCTAGGCATACAAACAGTACAAACCACTTCCTTAACTATAAAGCGAACTTTAAAAACTAGCAAGCATTCCGCTGAAATCTCCACATCCAAAGCCGGTATTTACTCCATCCCATGTAATGACTGCAAAAAATCATACATAGGTGAGACACAGCGAAATTTGGAAATCAGACTAAGCGAACATAAAAGGGACATGGTATAGCTGGAAAAGTCTTCTCAATTATTAATGGTATAGCTGGAAAAGTCTTCTCAATTATTAATGGTATAGCTGGAAAAGTCTTCTCAATTATTAAATCATTTCTTTCTGATAGGTTCATAAGGGTGATAGTTGAGGGGCAAAAATCAGCTCACAGTATTAATGCCGGTGTCCCTCAGGGGTCCATCCTGGGCCCAACTCTTTTCCTGATCTACATTAATGATCTTCCAAATCACATCCTTACATCATTTGTAGACATTTATGCTGACGACACTACCATTTATGGTAGCACATCTAAGACAGTAAACGACAAAGTTCTCTCCAATTCTCTCTCCTCTGATCTTGATCACGTAGTACAATGGGGAAAGGAGTGGCTGGTTACTTTTAATGCATCTAAAACCAAGCTTCTCTCTTTACATCATCAACATTTTAATACACATTTGGCATCAATTGAAATGAATGGCTCTCGTCTTCAAGAGGCCTCAAGTTTTGACAAGCTTCTGGGCTTGACCATTACTCCTGATCTTAAATGGAACACGTACATCAAATCTGTTGCCAAGGCCGCTGGAAAAATGGTGGGATCTTTCTATCGATCCGGTAGATATCTCACTGCTGATGCTATTCTCTATCCATATAAGAGCCAGGTACGTCCAAGGATGGAATACTGTTGCCACATATGGACAGGAGCTGCTAGAAAGGACTTGGCCTGCTTTGATAGAGTTCAAAATAGACTTCGTAGCCTTGTAGAAGATGTCCTTTTCTCCTCCTTGCAACCTCTATCTCACAGAAGAGATGTTGCGAGTTTGTCTGATGTATCGTTATTTTCATGGAAAGTGTTCGACTGAGCTTCAATCTATGGTCCCCCCTCGCAAAACTTTCACAAGAAACACTCGTCTAGCTGTAAACACTATCAATAATTCCCCCCACTCTTTATCTGTGCCTAAACCTAAACGTAGATTCCATGAACAAAGCGTCTTTCTTAGAACTGCACGCCTGTGGAATTGTCTTCCGTTTTCCTGCTTTCCGGCTGACTACAATATGGTTGTGTTCAAGTCTAAAGTAAATAAGTTCTTGATGAGCCGTTCCATATAAGTTATCAAATTTACCAAATTTTCATTACTAATGATTACTATATTGTCCAATTTCTACTGTACACTCTTTAACCCTTATCCTTGAGTGGCCTCTGGGTCTTGATAATGTGGTGATGCCTATGTAAAAAAAAAAAAAAAAAAAAAAAAAGAAAGAAATGCCAACCCCTTAAATGCACTCTTTTCCAACTGTGTCGAACATGGCCACTCTTTCGGCTTTGGACGTGCAAAAATCTTAAAATCCATCCCAGATAGAGCAAAACGGAGACTTATTGAATCTGCTTTAATTTCAAACATTAACACTATCAAACAAAGAAAAGGATTTTATAATGTAGCCCCAATCATAGGTAATAATAATAAATGAACAAAACATTAATTTAGATCCTGGTTGATTAAAAAAAAAAAAAAAAATGCATATATGTATATAACTCGACCCCCCTCCACACACACTAGATATAAATTCTCTTTTCATCATAAAATTCTTTCTCTCCAGAACAGAAAGAGAACTGAACTTCTCTTTCGCATGTGATATATGACCGTCTTCCTGTACATCCTCGCCTAGAAATCCTGATGATGTCCCCTGAAATAGGGACGAAACATTGATTTTATTTTTGTTTTTACTCTTTTAGGTTTTTCCTTTTTATTCACATAACGTCTAAAGCATCGTTTATATCTTGCTTTATTTTATTCATATATATATATAGGGATTTCTATATCTTTCCACTAATTTTTATCCTTTTTAATCCAAGAGAAAAAAATCTTTAACTGCCTTTTTCCGAGGAACATAAATCTGTCTCTGATGAGTTGTATGATAAATTTTCACGATTTAACGAAACATGTGTAAGACGAATTATACTACTAATAAAATAACATGAATGTGATGTAAATGCATCTTTGGTCTGGTATGTAAACTTCTGGTATAATATATAAGTGAACGTGTCTGTGTGTCTGTCTGTGTGTACACATTTCCCTCTGCAATAACTGTCAATTTTCAGTCTACAGACTCGAAATTTGATATACAGAGTACTGAGATTCGGCCAGAAATTTGACTGTTAAGGGGCCAAAGTTCAATGATTTGACCTTTCAGAACTCTACTAAACTCCGACAATTTTTGATCTAAACACTTGAAATTTTAGATATAGGTTCCTTGGACATGGATCCAACTTAATAACTTGATTTGAGCCCAAAACAATAAATGTTAAGGGGCCATAATAGGGGTCAAAGTTAAAAAAATTGACCGCTTTTTTTTTATGCTTAACATACACACCCAAACACCCGGGCAACGCCGGGCTGAAATGCTAGTATATGTGTGTGTGTGTGTGTGTGTATCCCAGAATACAGAGGTGAATAAGAACCCAGATTATTGAATCCTGTGGTATCAAGTCTTAAAAAATATTTTATGATAGGTATATTTTTATATAAGATAATCCCAGACAAAAAGGAATAGCTCAATATACTAGATGGAGTAAAATCTAATTTATAGTTTTTTATATTTAAATTTCATTTAGGAAAGTATTTTTCAAAACAAGGTTAAGGAAATTACTTTGAATTGTATTCTTTGTTTCAAATAATATATTTTTGTTTTGAAAAATTATATTTTTCTGAATGAAATTTAAATATCAAAAACTAATATCTATATATCTATAAAAGTGAACGTATCTGTATCTGTTTGTCTGTGTGTATTTCCCTACGCAATAACTCTGTCAATTTAAAGTTTACAGACTCGAAATTTGATATACAGGGCACTGATATTGGTGATCGGTTTTCGGCCAGAAATTTGGCTGTTAAGGGGTCAAAGTTTAACAATTTGACCTTTCAGAACTCTACCAAACTCCTCCGACAATTTTGGGTCTAAACACTTGTAATTTTAGATACAGGTTCCTTGGACATGGATCTAACTTAATAACTTGATTTGAGCTCAAAACAATAAATGTTAAGGAATATTAATAGGAGTCAAAGTTTTAAAAAAATTGGACCTCTGCGGTCTCTACCAAATTACTCAGACAATTTGTGGTCTGAACATTTGAAATTTTACATAAAGGGTATTCAGATAGGGCAAGCTTTTTAATCGGTTTGGGTCGAAAATTTTTAGTTATCAATATACAAATGTATGTATGTATGTTTGCATGTCTGCTCAACACTTTCGACAGAGGCAACGGATTTTCTCAAGATCAGTATCATTTTGAAGTTCGACCTTTCAGACAACAAATATCGAAAAATTGGCTAAAAACATAAATATCTTCACCTTCAACTGGGCACTTTTCTACAGTGGGGGGGTAGCTTTTTTCACCGATATTTTTTAAAGTCATCCTTTCCTTTCGATTGTCTAGCCTTAATTTAAAACTACGTCACTTCCGGTTTGCCAGTGGTCGTAACCGCAACGACATCAGTTTTTTTTCCCATTCTTTTCCTCTTTTGCGGTACGGGTTCGAGCCTTCCTACTACCACTTTTTTTTTTTTGCTCAATATACAAATCCAACACCCAGGCAACGCCGGGCTGAAATGCTAGTATAATATATATATAACAGCCATATAGTTTCTCATTTAATATTGGGCAATAACGGACCAAGCTTCCTGCTAGTGTAATATATACATATGTATTATATATAATAGTATTTGATCAATCGTTCCATGCTATATGAGTATATAGTAGTAACTATTGAACACGGGAAGAAAAAACAAACAATAGACTTGACCAGTTTCTCTTAAGACATCTATTAATGATTTTTTTTATATTTCTTCTCATGTTTAATTGTTTTTCCCGTCTGTCTTTCACACATTTCTTTTCTCATCTTGAGTGTTATTCGCACAATGTTTCAGTCAATGTAACCTCTGACCTTCTTCACGTCTATCTTGTCAAACTTGGGAGTCTTATGCAAATTTCTCAAGTTCGATAGAATGATTCCGAAAGATTGATTATATATATTTGGGTGCTTATACACTTATGTTACCATGCTATTGTTTTAAATAGTATTTTCAAGTTAAATTCAAGTTTTATGGTATCTTTTATTAAATTGTTAGGTGGAAGTACAGTTACAAAATACCCTCCCCTATTCATTTTAAGAATGGCTTTCAAAATAACGTTATTTCACCATGGTAACATAAGTGCATAAGTACCAAAATTTGTAATAATATTCGGACATTTATTGGCTAATATGAATTTAAAGATAGAAAGAAACGTGATAAAAAATTAGTAAAGGTGTTGAAGTCATTGGTCCCAGGCAACATCAATTTTCTCTGCTAGTTTATATATTATTATGATAGCTTGTCGTTCTGTGTGTCACACTTACATCTTTTGTTCTTCTGAGTGACTGTCATTTAATTGTTATGACCTATTTCTTGTAATGAATGATTTTACCAAGAATTCTTCATAAGTTATGGTTATAGCTGAAGGAACTCAAGTTTTATATATATATATATATATATATATATATATATATATATATATATACCCACGTGGGGGCGGGGCGCTCTGCCCAGGCATAAAATATGCTTGAATATATCTTAATTTGTCCAGATTCGTATATATTATTATAGTCGAGATTTGAAAAGTAAAAAAAGTATTTAGGTGCCATCAGCAAGAATCGAAACCGAAATTTTAGCCTTCAAAGCTGGTGATGTTACCACTGTATCAACGTGACATGCATATAAACTGATTAAAAATTTATAAAAATAAATTAAGATGAATGCACAAAATGTATAACAATTTTTTTTCAATTTTGACCCATTTTTGATTCCTTAAAAACTATTTTAACCGACTAAAGACCCATAAAAGAATGGTCTGTAAAAAAATCTAATCATTTGAGGCCCCTAGTGGCGCACTGCAATTTTTAGTTTCGGAGGAAGTAGAGTTTGAAAATATGGAGACAGACAGGCAAACATATAGCTTTTTATATATTAGATTTTTTTTCTTCATAAGTTTTGGTTTCAGTTTCAATTCAAGCTGATGCACCCAAGTTATCTATATATATAAAAATGTAACTCTTGGTTCGTTCATAATTAATAGTCTAAATAAATAAATAAATGATTGCTTCGCCATTTTGGAATAATATGTTTACTGTACCCATGCGTGTT
This sequence comes from Euprymna scolopes, assembly GCF_053919585.1. NCBI lineage: Eukaryota > Metazoa > Mollusca > Cephalopoda > Sepiida > Sepiolidae > Euprymna > Euprymna scolopes. The sequence continues at coordinate 50,651,772 of NC_136487.1, forward strand.
TTTATATATCTCTTTTTAATTATAACATTATACTTAATTTTTCTATAATAAATAGGCGGTTTTCTTCGTACCGATAGGCCATTTTTTTTTTTTTATTTATGGACAATTATTTATCACCGCTTGCTGTCACATGATCTGTGTTTCCAATTTAGTGGTTTTCCCCGCTAGATTTGGAGATTTCGTTTGCAATCTAGCGGGGAATTCTAGAAAATCTGGAGATATTTCAAACCCACACACCCGCAATTTTAGATTAAAAAATAAAGAAAAGCGCTTGAAAATACTTTAAAACATAAAATAAATTCATTCATGTCAGTAAAAAAAAGTAGCATTTATTGCCTTTGGTAACAATTATTTATTGATTATTTGTTTTGTTTTTCACCTTTTTTTTTTTTTTTTCAGTTAACCATTCTTAAATCTTGCTATAAAATCGATTTTTCCAAGTACATTTTTTTTTGGGGGGGGGGCATTCCAACCTCCGTAGTTTAGTTTAAAATATGATCTAAGCAACCCCCCTTAGTCAAAAATTCTAAAAAGCAAGAAACAACAGCAAAAAAAAAAAAAAAAAAAAAAAAAAAAAAAAAAAACATATACCAAACACAGTAGAATTTAATTATCTACCAACCTAAATACTTTTAACATGCTAAAACTAAGTTTTTTTGTTTTTTTTATTTTTCTAATTTCCAAATATGTTATTCAAAGTGGATTTTACACACTGAATAAAAAAAAAAATAAACAAATGTCCGCTTATCGCTTAAGGAGGCTTAATTTCTCAAAAGTTGTAAACAAGTGTATCAGAGTTTTTGTATGAATTTTTGACACCCCTAACATGAAACTGAATAAAATATAAAAAACTCGTAATTTCTCTTTTAAAAGTGGGTTGTTTATTTTCTTTATGGATTATACTTCCAAAATAAACTATTAAAGTTGTATAAAAAGTAATAGAAATATTTTTTTTATTTCTTAAAAAAAGTAATGAAATTAATTGAATTTTATGAGTTCAGTATTTTTCAATTTTTAAACTTTAAAAATCTATCAAAATTTTTCTATTGATTCAATTTTTACGATATTTTCAGGGTCAATGTGAAATTTTATGCTCTTTCCAATAAACTGAATATAATATTTTAGACAAACTTTTTTTTTTAATTCAAGCCCCCCCCTTTTCAAACGTCTATTAAAAAGTAAATAATTAATTTACTCACCAAAGTTTTATATATCACAAATTGAAGATAAAAGATCAATAAATAATATATTCAAATTTAAAACAAAAAAAAAAAGTGTTTTTTTTTTTAGAAATTTACCTGTAAAGTCCGAAGTTTAAAACCTTTTTTTTTTTTGTTAGTTTTTTGTTTTGTTTTAAATGAAACCTTGGTCCTTGCTCCTTTAATTGAAAAAATATTAGGGCTTGAATTACATTTTTCAAGGAGTTATAAGCTTGGAAAATGGGGTGGAATTGTTCAATATTTTTCACGAAATTTCTGACACATCTAACAAATGACTTATCTACCACTAACCCTAAGTTCGAGTTGCACTCCCAAATTTAGAGATAGTGATAGTCATAGATTTTTTATAAAATTTTCCAAGAGTGAAGTCCCCAATGGTTAAACGGCATGCAACCAGTTAATTGTTGGAAAGACAACTTTTAATAAAAGAAATGAAATAAAAATAACTTAAACAGTTTCAGCACGTATAAAAGATACTTGAATTTTACTGCATTTGGTATCAGGTATTTTTGTTATTGTTTACAATTTCTCAAATATTTATTAGTTTACACAAATGATTGTGTTGTTCCTACTGACTTAACCCCCGCCAAGAGCCGTCATTCATGATTTTACTTATTTTTACTAATTTTTAGACGTTTATTTTATTTAATTGTCAGCATGAACCAACTTTTTAAGATGCAGCATATGCTAACACTTCAGCGAAGTTTACTGTATTTATTTTTTAGCAAACATTAACAACAGAAAGTTTTCCACTTTATTTATTTTTTTGTATAATTAATGATGGAAGTATGTTTTCTGTTTTTCTTAACATCTGTTGAAAAAAAATAATTTGCACCGTCTCTTGGAAGAAAAAAAAAAAAAAAAAAAAAAAAAAAAAAAAACCTTTTCTCTACTTTCACCTAACTATTTACAATGTTCATATAAAGCATTCATTTGTTCTTTTTATAATAAAAATTCCGTTTTCAAAAAGAAACGTTTACTGCCAAAAAAAAAAAAAAAAAAAAAAAAGAAAAGAGTAAGTTTTCCTGAAAAAAAAACTTTCACCTAACAATTTATGGTAAAAAATTAATTTGGGGGGAGGGAAACAACAACTTTTATTTATAAAAAAAAATTGCAAAAAATAATAAAAATTTTTCTTGAGGAATGTGTTCCATTTTAACAAACTGAGCCACAGCAACACGTGGCCGGGTACAGCTAGTATGGATATATTTTTTTTACTTTTGAAATCACAACTTTATTACATAAGAATCGATAGAAAATTAATTCTATAATAATATATACGAAATCTGCACAAATCAAAATATTATATTTAAGTGTATATTACGACCGGGCTACACTGGGCATCCCTGCTAGCTTACTTTTGCAGTTTTAACAAGAGGTACAATAATATCAGGGTGTCTCCATTTACACTGAACATCTACAAATGTCAACATCAATATATTACGTATGAAAGAGTCTGCGGTGGAATTTCCACAGATCCTGCTAGTTTTTTTATTAAATTGTTAGGTGGAAGTACAGTTACAAAGCACCTTCCCCTACCCATGTTAAGAATAGTTTTCAAAATAACATTATTTCACCAACGTAACATAAGTGCATAAGTACCAACATTTGTAATAATATTCGGATATGGTTTTATTTATTTGCTAATATGAATTTAAAGATAGAAAGAGACATGATAAAAAATTCGTTGAGGTGTTCAAGTCATTGGTCCCAGGCAACATCAATTTTCTCTGATAGTTTTTGATAAATTGAAAATAAAAAAAAAGTTAAAGAAATATTAATATTTGTATTTATTAAAGCTATACAATTTTTTATAGTTATAATTTCTCTCTCAGTTTGACAATGTAAAAATATATTGATTTGGAAAATTTGTGACTTTTTGGTGGGTGTGCGGGAGGTGGGGAAGGATGATGGCATCAAATGATCGCATCCATGGATCAAATAGATTGTTTGAAAATAAACAGAGCTTATGTCAAAGCTTTCATAAAAGCTACGTTTCCGACAACAAGCAAGTAATGCAGAATATCAACCCGCGGGATACCAGCAAACGAGCCCTCAGCCCCAACAGTCCCAGCTAGAACATACAGAGCGCACGCCACAAGTCCGATCACATATTTGTGATACAAGCAGATGACAATAACGCTTAAAACGGATAAACCAGCAAACATCTCGGCAACGTTTTTGCGCACTTCTTTCTCCATGTAACAACCAAAAAAGAAAATAAAACCACACAGAAGCATCATTATCAGAGTAAGGTACGGCACTGCGAAGTGATTGTAGAATCCTGTGGCCAATCCTGGCAGGCTGACAAGTGTGGCTACCCACGAGGCAGTCTTGTGTGCATCAAAAACAAGCCGATTGCAGGGATCCATTGAGAAACGGACGATACCAATAAGTGCGGCCAGACCCTGAAATGAAATACCAATGGCAGCGAAAGGATGGTTGGGCATCACATGCAGCGCCACAAATGAAGCTGAAATGGCAAGGACCAGATCGGAAATAGCGGTACTTATTTGACGCCCAGCCATTTTAAACTGAAAGAAAAAGAAAAAGGAAAATAAATGATCAAATATTTTTAACATTTTAGTAAAACATTTTTGGCAAAAAAATAATGAAATGGGAGACTATGGTTCAATCTTCAGTTAAGTCATATCCAAGACTTAAAAAAAATTTTTTTTTAAATAGTGAAGCATGCATGGTCACCCATGAGTGCACAGTGAACGAGGCATAAAAAAGTTGACTAAGTTCAGCATTTGTCCCACCCACCCACCATTTAGCCCCAAAAGTCCCCAATGCCTTAACATATTTAAATTTGAGTTCAGCACCATGCAAAACTGCTAAATAGACATACACAGAAAATTTGGATAAATATGGAAAAATAGTCCCAAAAATGGAGTGTTTTTATTAGCGCTAAATGAGCACCTGGGGCACATCCAAAGTTATCACGAAGTATAGACAAACAAAATTATATAGAAATCAGTTAATTACAACTTTTCAGAAAGTTTTATAAAAATCCAAGCCATCAATTTTTTTTTTTTAATAAGCACAAAAGTGTCAATTTTAGCCATTTTAACCCGAAAGGCACCCCTGAGGAGGGGGGGGGGCAACCAGTGTTTTCTGTTCTGTTACTTTTTTTACTCCTATCATGTTTAATGTTTGTGCAAAATTTCAAAAAATTCCAAGGCGTAGTTATTGAGAAAAGTGAAGACAGACGAACGGATGAATAGTCAAAGGTGAATTTACAGGTCCACTCTTCTTTTATCGGAGGGACCAACAATCTTATGTACTTATGTCGAAAATAGCAATAAATCCAAAAATTACGAAAATTCATTGAGTAGAGTGTAATTTTTAGCTAAAAGTAAATTTTGCTGAAAAATTGGGGAAAATTGCATTTTTCATAAATATGAAGAGTTCAGACAGGGGGAGATAACTCAGAATGCATATCTTGGATTACATCTAAATGGTGTCGAGTTTGTGTACTCTAGATCGATAGATTTTTCTTTTATTAAAAACACAATAGCAACTGTTCTACTTGATGAATTTCGTAATTTTTGGATATATTACCATTTTCGACATGACAATAAGTAATATTATTTTTGCTTAAAATGACATATTTAAAGAAATCAATCTGTCAACTATCTTAACAAGTACTTTAAATAGAAAATTATGAACCCGAGTTATTGTCCTTGAACTGGTTTATAAAGACAGTGACTATATTTTTCCGGTTGAATTTTTATTTTGTCGTTTAAAGAGTACAAAGAAACAAGAACTTAGTGTTTGTAATATTATTTTTGGGGATGGGGGTTTCTGTTTTTACTAAAAACACGTTTAAAGGAGAATAAGTTACTTCACTTTGAAAGAAACCAATAAAAAAATAAATTTAAAAATAACAAAAAATAATTTTATGTTGCTACATTTTATACAATCGTACAGGAAAATAACCCAAATAATTTTTAAAATAATCTATAAATGTTTCAGGTTTTAACATTTATTTATTTTCACTCCTAAATCACTCATTTAAAAGAAATATTAAAATATAACAATTATATTTTCTATACAATAAATTTTTCGCTTTTCCTATATGCTTTGCTTGTGTTATTTATTTCGTTATTATACATTTCGTACTTGTACAGTTTAGTCAAGGCATTCAAAAATGAAAATATCGAAAAAAGGTTATATTGTACGTATCCGTTTTGGACTGAAGATCTCTGAAAAAAAATTCATTTAATTTGATAGAGTATTATTATTTTTTTTTTTTTTTTTTTTTTACAGAGGGAAAACACGTTCTTATGAGAGCGCGTTGAAGTCAGCCATTATGAAATTTGCTGAACATGCCACGGCGAGATAACTCCATGTAAAGCGTCGATACCCCATCCCCATCTTTAATTCTAGCTTTTCTTCCTAAAAACCGAACCGGTATCATAACAAATTTTTTCGCTGTAAAAAAAAAAAAAAAAAATACTTGATGAAATTAAGTGAAATTTTTTTCGGAGATTTTCGTTCCATAACGGATACGTACAATATAACCTTTTTCGATATTTTCATTTTTTAATGTCTTGACTAAACTGTACAAGTACCATATATTTTTGCGTTCTCGGAGACACTTCACAGAACAGCCGATAGAGGGAGGGCATTTCTCATTGAAAGAACAGGGGTCGATAACTCGTCTCAGTCGTCTCATGGCACTGTCATGCAGAAGTGCCACATATTTTAAAAAATAAAAACGTGTTCAAAAGTTTCACATATTTTCTTTCATGTCAATTTATTTATTTGGTATTTGTTAAGATGGAGTCGATAAACGATTTTTTTTTTTTAACATGTTCTTGTAAGCAACAATAATATTACTTGCTGTCATGGCGAAAATAGTAATATATCCAAATATTACGAAAATTCATCGAGTAGAATGTTATTTATAGTTGAAAGTAACTTTTACGAAACAATGGGGAAAATTGCATTTTTCGTAAATGTTTTAACGGACGATAAGATTTCAAACTCAGGGGACATAACTTAAACACTAAAATATTGACCAGCTTTGAATGGCGACCAACATTTTAGCTTATAGTGATAAACTGTTTTTTTACTAAAAACTACTCGAAAAAATTTCGTAATATTTGGATATGTTACTATTTTCGACATGAAAATTTATATATTAAGTCATTATTTTTGGTTACACCTTTATACATCGCCTTTCCCATATTAAAATGGACTTTGAGGGGGGGGGGCAATAAATCGGGACGTTTTTTTTTTTCTATTACATCGGTTATCAAAGTCGATGGGTTAATAAGTTCGAATAGTCGTCAGTTGACTTGCGAGAGGATTGAGATTGGTTGATGGACCAAATTCCAATAACTTCGTGGAAACGCTTCTTCACGGCAAGAATCTGTTAAAACGGGATTCGAAGACAAAACCATGTTATTATCTCCAGGGATGTAGTCCCGTAATAATGTGTTCCGCATACGGTAAACCCTTGCGAAGAAGCTCTTTTCGAGGAAACTCGACCCGACGTCAAGTACATTGGTTAAAAAGTATAGTGTATATTTGTGCTCCTAAACAAAATATAAACAGTTTCCCAAGAACGCCAGTATTCGTGGCCTTGTGCCATTAAAAAAAAGAAAAAAAAGAAATCACATACGTTAGTTTGTTTTCATTTTTATAAACAAACAGCTTTGTTTCACAAATGTTATTGTAGTATTATTAATAACAATAACAAAAACAGCGGTTCCTGGTTCCACCCACTTTGTAATAATATTTTTTAAGAAATCGTGTCGTTTTTTGTGTGTGTGTGTGTGTGTGTGTGTGTGTATATATATATATATATATTAAGTGCTGTTGTTTTTATTGCAGATTTAAACTTTTTTTTTTCTTTTTTTAATCTATATATGTCTTCATTTTAAAATCCATATTCATTTTGACGTTTATTTAATTGGAGGGGGGTAGATTCGCGCTTGTTAACTCAAAATAATGTATGGGAACGCACACTACAAAAATACACAATCGATAAACAAATAGAAAAGTGGTTGGTTAATATTAAAAAATATGCCGCGCACTCTGCACTATTTCAAAGCACCTTAGTATTGTATAAAAAGTTATATTCATTTTCGATTTCTAATGTATGTGTCGGTTTCTCGCACCTACGTGACTTACGCAGTATTTTTTTTTTTTTTTTTTTTTTTTTTTTTTTGATTTACTATTCATCGCATGGTTATTGTAATCAGGGCGGACCTGATCGAGAATACGCCCCTTCTAAGAACGGCTTTTGGAATAAACAACCCGCAAACTTCCCCATGTTAAGAACGGCTTTCAGTTTTTTGCAATTTTTTTCAGTGGCTTATTATTGATTGGGCACTAATGGGGGGGGTGATTCTCGTTCACGTCCGCCGAAATCAAAAATAACGAAAACGAAATTTTTTAAAGTCTTCAATAATAATTTGGCGGACGTTTAGAAGACTACATCCCACCTCTAAATTCCACAATTTATACGTGTTTTTCTTTTTATTACATTAATCTCATCGATTAAAAACTTGATTTGGGGGGGGGGTGAAAGTGCAGGTGCTTCTACACTTTATCGCCGAAACTGGAGACGCCATTTTATTTCGAGCATCTGTCGATTAGAATCAAAGGGAGAAATAAGTATTTTAAACTATAGCTGAAGTTAGAAATAAATAACAAAAATTAAGCTAGATAAACTTCCGGAAAGAACTATGAAAAAAGTAAATAAAGAAAGTGAAAGAGAACATATATCCATAATTGTTTAAGTTGAAATGTTTCGATTTAATTAATGAAAACGAGAAAGTTTTTCATTTAATTTTAGATTAATTTATTCTTTCCGGAAGCAATCGTTCCCCAGTTTATTTATTTATTTTTGTTACTTATTTCATGCTTCGGCCATAGTTTAAAATACTGATTTCTCCCTTGAATTTTAACCACAGGTGCGCGAAATAAAATGGCGTCTCCAGTTCCGGCGACAAAGTGTAGAAGTACCAAAGTGCATTTGCATTACAAGACTTACATTGAAGAAGTTGATTACGGGGAGGTTGAAAATAAGAAAATGCGGCATGCCGAAAATGCCTTTCGGAATAAACACTCCAACCTCCCCATGTTAGGAATGGCTTTCGGAATAAATACCCTTTCCAGGTTGGACAACAAACCACTAACCAGTGCAAGTGCACATTGACCGTCTTTTTTTCTATATACAATTAAACTATTGTATTCAATTTTTTGTTTGATTTGAATATTTTGGGAATTTTTTTCACTCTCTGCATTAGCACCAAATCTTCTAAACGTCCGCCAATAATTTAATTATAAAATTGAATTCAATAGAATGCATTTCGGTTTCTTCAAAAACAAGTCAGCAATTTTAATCTTTTGTTAAAAGTTGAAAAAAAAACAAAAAGAGGTATTTATTTCTCTCACTGCAAGAAATGTGCCACTAGGGGATTGAAAAGTCAGCGCTCCACACTCCAGACGAGGGGCACTCTAACTCTGCAAAAGATGCCTGTGCAGCCCCGTTGGCATTCCCTGGCAGAAACATCTTAGCAATAAACTAACCAATTCTCAAAGAGAGAAGGCAAAGCCTGGGAGAGTGGGACCCCTAGAACTACACACGCTGCTGCAATCAACAGGGAACAAGTCATTACAGAAATGGTTTTTCGTGCAGAGAGAAAAATTGTGATGCTTCAAAATACTATAGGAATTCGGAAGCATTTTAAAACTGGATTTAAAATTCTTAATAAAAGTTGTTTTTTTTTTTGGGGGGGGGGGAATTATTTACAGCCAATAATTTTAGAAGTAGAGTTTAGACAATAAATTAAATTTAACCTTTAAAATACTATTTTGTGGGGGTTCTTGTTCAAATTCAACCTATTTAAGAAATAAAATTAAAGTTTAAAATTTAAAAAAAAAAAAAAAAAAAAAAAAAAAACGGGAGTGAGTGGGGGAGACACCGCCGGTAAATCCAGCGAGTTGGAAAAAAATAACTGAGTGTTACGAAATTCAGCCGAAAAGAAAATTGTCTCACTTTTAACCATCCGTACAACACACTGAACTCACATTTGTGCTTCCCGTTTTCAGTTTGTTCTGTTCACGCTTCACTTTCACCGCTTAAAAAGAACATTCCCGACTTGTTAAAAGTTGAAATTCGTTATTTTCAAATCTTGTTTTATGAGCGACCGAAATCACTCAGCCATTAACTGCCGATGGTCGCCTAACAAATAGTTTGATTGAAATAACACGATACAAACGTCGACTTTGTCACAATTCTGACGTTTTGTAGTAGTACTTAATCCGGAATAAAAGAATATCAAATATACATACATTCCTTTATTCCGTGAGAATAACTGTAACTAACTTTATTTTGTAATTTCTTGCCCGCATTTTTGGCCCTTCCTTAAAAAAAAAAAAAATCTATTTTTATTTATTATTCCGTTCGTTTTTGGGTTCCGGTCGTTAATAAGAAAGGGGAGGAGTACCTGATCACGTCCGTCGTAAATATTCACGACTGTTGTGACCGGATTCCCTCCCACTGCTTTTGCCTTTTTTTTTTTTTTTTTTTTTTTTTTGCGTCGGATCAAAATAACGTATCTGTTCTGATACTACATCTCATCTATTCTGTTCTCGGTCAGTGAAGTAGAAATCCTTCTAGACCGAGGTGATTTTGGTTAATTTTTACGACGTGCCCCATTTCCCCAACGTATTATAAACACCCCAAACTCCCCATGTTAAGAGCGGATTTCGGAATAAACATCTTCCAACCTCGAAAGCCGTTCTTATCATGGGAAGTTGGGGGGGGGTTTATTCCGAAAGCAATTCTTAGCATTGGGGTGTTTATAATACGCTGGGGCACGTCGTAAAAATTAACTGTAATTTTTATGTTTGTTCCAATCCAGGATGCCCCTTTTGGGGGGAGCAGGATTTTTACCCACATTAAAAACTGACCTCGTGTCCAACTGCCCTCGTTGGGTTGCAAGTAAACATTAAGTCAGTTTAATGTGAGATGGGGGGGGGGTCTAGCTCCTATCGAGGCGGGGGGGGAGGCACTCTAGATGGATATAAAAATAGCTGAGAACTGACTTGTTGGCCACACAGGCGCCCAACAAGGCAGTTCTCAGCTATTTTTATATCCGTTGTAAGAAATTTCTTCCCGACACACCCAATTTCCTCCCTGCAGATAGCAAATGAAATTCCACAAACAAAAGCCATACCTTTAAAACTCAAATTTTATTCAAGATGTATCAGAAAATGAAAGTTCTTTGGTTCACGGTAAGTCTCTTGCAAAAACAGTGGCTGAATTTGCTATCCATACGCAATGGAGCCTTTAGTTATGATTCCTCTGTGGGAATGTTAGTTCAGGTTTTCTTTTAGAAGGATGTCCATGTTGTACATGGTGAACACGGCGTGAATGATAGGCGCCCAATACGGGCATATATGCGACCACATGGTCTCTGAAAGAAATAGGAATAAATTCCTATAATCAAATATATCATGCGAACAATGCAGAATCTCTTCCTTGGGTAGAATAAGTTCAGCAATTATGTTGTTTCTGTATTTAGAGAAATGTGCTTCGTCCACCCACTGCATGGTGTCCAATGAAGGTAAAATCCTGGCACTCTATAACAGAGCACCGCTGTGTGAGTCTTTACTGTTCCGTGTTCATTGTCAGACTGAAAAATAAACGGACATGTATACAAAATTAGTGCCAAACTGGCACATTCAAGTTGAACCAATCAAAGACCGTCTCGCAAATCATATTAGACGGGCAAACAAAATAGCGTTGTTATAGAAGTTCTCACACACTGCCAACGAGGAGAGAAAAAAGTAATGGATAATCATTACTTTTTTCCCAATTTTTAATTAATAAAACGGTTGGATAAACAAGGAATAACAAGTTAATCCAATAAACATAAGTCTTAACTTGGACAATTTTATAATTACAATATTTTTTTATTCAGTTAAATTTATTAACCTAATATGATTATTTTTGAAAATTCAAATTGAGATTCAAAATTATAATTTTAATTCAGCTAACTTCATATTACACTGCCAAGGAGGAGAGGAAAAAGTAATGGATGATCATTACTTTTTTCCCAATACAAGTTAATTACAATTTTAATTCAATAAATTTTTTAATATTAATATATGTGTGCCATTGTCTGTTGTCAATCTTCAGTATAAACTTTTCATGCATCCAGACATTAGCTATTTTCCACTATATGGGCCGACCTGAGGAGCCTCATCCTTACAATTAGAACAAAACCACTCCCCTAAGGTATCTTGATGATCAACTCCTGCGCAACTAAAATGGTACCAGCTGTCACAAGAATCGCAGCACACCATTGGTGATGTTCCATCATTCGGAACAGAACAGGTTGGGCAGAAAAGGGACCTCCTTCTTCTATAAACTCAGTTGATGCAATATCATCATTACTCTTCATTTCCAAGGACACAAGATTTTTTAAGGAATGGACCTGTTTGCACCCATCCTTAAGAACAACTGTCGTTTCCAGTAATTAATTTGATTATTTTCCCCAGATTCCAGAATTGTCTGGTTTTGTTGGGAGTCTTAATAAGTACTATCTCTCCAACAGATAACTTGGGGGCACAATTGCTCCCGATTTTGGGGGCACAATTGCTCCCGATTTTAGGGGGCACAATTGCTCCCGATTTTGGGGGGCACAATTGCTCCCGATTTTGGCATCAACTTCTCTTAATGACAAGAGCTAATCATTATGCCAGATACGATTAAATTTTTCAGCAAATTTATTCCTCATTTCAAAGGAATGTAATAAGGCAGTCCTATTTGGGGATCAGGACATAATTCAGCATCATAATTATTAATAAGCAAACAAGGTTGATATCCCATTTGAAGAAAATGATTTGGAGTTAAAATACTAAAGTCTTTGTCGTCAGAAACAATATAAGTGAGGGGGTCTGTCATTTATTGCCTTTTGCACATCAGAAAGTGCGATCAGAAATTCAAAATAATCCAACTTTCTTCTGCCCAACAATTTCCTCAAACATTGTTTGACTGTTTTAATAAGTCTCTCCCAGGCTCCCTCCTGCCAGGCAGAGTAAAGGGGAATTGTTCGATGGACAATGTACATGGATTTAAATTGTTCCTTCAACTCGTCCGATTCAAGCACGTTCGATAGCAATATTCCGGACGCAACAAAAGATTTTGCGTTATCGGAATATACATGCGTAGGGATACCAAATAAGTTGGTAAACCTTACAAAGACCAGCATAAAAGAGCGGGTGCTCATATCCGGCAATAATTCTAAGTGAATTGCATGCAAACTCATGCATGTAAAGATTAATATGTACATTTTAACTTCTACCCCTCCAACCTTAATAGAAAATTGACCGGTGAAATCCACACCGATTCGTTTGAATGGGCGAACAAAGTGCACCCTATGAGCAGGTATTCATTGAAAAACAGGATCTAATGAACCGCCCCCTTAAGTAAACACTATAAAATCTCCACACTAACGTACTGTACTTGCAATAACCCTTGTCCCTGAGTGGCTTCCGGGCCTTGATAAGTGATGACCACCGTGTAAAAAAAAAAAAAAAAAAGGCAATATCGACCCTGCAGGTGCCTTATAAGGTAGAGCATTTATTTTTTTACATACGGTGCAAGTACACATGAAGGCTTTTACGGCTTGTCTCCCCTGAGGGATCCACACTCCAGACAGCCTTAACTTACTGAGGGTTGAATTAACCCCCATGTGGCAACAGTTAAGATGAGCTTCTTTTATTGCTAATTTTGATAAATAATGATATTTTCCCAACAAAAGGAGAAACTTGACCTCAAAGGGCAGAATATCAGAATTCTGTATCCTAACTCTGGTTCTAATTAACCAATCTTTATCAAGGAATAACCCTAAGGCAGTAATCCTAGGGAGAGGCACTTTCCCAGATGGTTGTTTCAAGTAATCTAATTCCAGAGGGAAAGCCTCTATTTGCATATTAGCAAATAGCAATAATTTGGCCCTATTAAAATTGTCAGCACTACGGTGACGCAACAAATGATAAAATTTCAACACCTTTTCCAAGACGCTGATTGCCTTAGATAAGCTGGAATACCTTGTAATATTCAACGGGAAGGTATTTTCAGAAGGACGTGTCTCCTGAAAGTACAAATATGATACGATTTTTTTATTAGTTTCGTTTAGATAAGGTAAGGGTGAGATTGGCCAATCGATGCCATCTCTATTTAGCCATTCCAGGCCGTACATCCAGAAATTTAATAACGGAAAATTTAGAAGTATTGATACCTCTAGTTAGAAGATCTACCAAATTTTCCGACAAAGAAACATATTTTAATTTTGGTAGAATGCCAAATTTAATATTAATATCTTCTGAAAATTTTTTGATCTCTGCGATCCTGTTTTCAATGAGGGCAACTTGGGAATCAGACATCAGGAAAAAATTATCAATATTAAGGGGTCCCAGAGCACCCAAAACTTGAGGAGCTACCTTAAAAGCCAAATACATGGCCAATAGTTCCAATGTGGGAAGTGACTTCCCTTTAATTGGGGCTACTCTGGCCTTTGCAAACAATAGAGAACAATTCACTCCCTGTTTCGCATACAAGGTAAATCCATACGGGTCACAGAAACAGATAAATTCGACAGACTGATTTTCTGACAATACACGCCTGGAAAATTCAAACTTCCCTAAGTCATTTAAGTCCTTGGCATGGGTTTGCCACAGCTTAATGAGTTCTTCAGGTATCCACTTATCCCACGATAACTTGCTTTTCCAGATCGAACTGACAATGATCTCCTCCTGTATCGTGACGGGGAGTAGCATAGACAAAGGGTCATATACTCCTGATATTTGCGAAAGAATTCCTCGTTTGTTATTGACCTTGGAGTCCACTAAAGTGGGAGAAAGTTTGAACGTGTCCCGAACAGGGTCATATAAGTAACCAAATACCTTCTCAAAGGCTTGGAAGCGAGAAGAAATAATTTCATCTTCCAACATTTTTTCTTGTATCTCAGAACAGTTGGAATTGCAGGATCGTAAATCGAAGCCTGCCTCTGACAGTCGTCTACGAACATTATTATAATAGTAAGTAGGGACTCTCCGTTACAACTGGTAGTGACAAGATTATCCACATAAAAATTATTGTAAATAGCATGTGATGTTGCATCCTTTGCGTATTTTTCTGCATGGAATTTCAAAATGAAGTTCAGAATGAAGGGGTTAGCGTTGAACCCAAATATAATTGTTTTGTACCTGTAAATACACAATTTGTCACCTTTTTTAAGGAAAAAACAAAATCTGTTTTTATCCGCTTCTGACTTAAGGTGAATTTGTAAAAAGGCTTTTCTTATATCACCTAGAAGGACATATTTATTTTTCCTGAATCGCAGCAATAAATCCAATAAATTAACATCCCCTCTTGACGTTTTAGGGAGCAGTTGAATACGGGACGAATCTTTGTTGTCACTCCAGTTCCCTCCTTAATAACGGGTCTATGAGGAACCCAAATATAATCTTCATACTTCCCAGGCAAGACGAAAAACTGCTCCACCATTCCACATTCCTCATAATCCTCAAACACTTGGAGGTACTCATTATACATTCCCTTCCTTTCTAAGGACTCTGCCACTCTGTCCATTACCTTTAAGGAAGTCACAAAGTTACTGTTTACCAGTGAGATCCTGTCATGATACCATGGTAACTCTATGTGATATTTCCCCCCCCCCTCCTATACGATAGAGTTTTTGAACTCTTCTATTTTTTTCTTGTCCACAGCCGACAACTTAGCATCTTCTTCAATACCTAATGAATCGAGACTGAGCAGTGTCTCAACCCCACGCTCGACCGCGGACTCGGAAAAGAAAGGCTCAAACCGTCCTCATACGAGAGTGTCGGATTTAGCCCCGAATCAATCAAATACCTGTTGGATTGAGGAAGTGATTTTACTATATAATTAAAGGGAGGCGATTCTACTTCATTCAAATCTTTTTTTAAAAAAATGTCAGCTCTCACCAAACGGAATTATGAATTTTCCATGTCGCCATGCATTTCCATTAAGACATTCAACTAGCTTGAGATCATTTAACTTTCTCAGAAGGTCCAATCCAATAATCCCCATAAGGTGGGTTCCATTCAAATTCTTATATCCGGGATATAGCCGGAAACCTTCCTGAGATAAGTTATCGACAACTTTATTTAAGTTATACACTTCGAATTTTAAATTTAATTTTTGGGAGAATGAAGCCGCAAATTTAAAGGGGTTTTGATTCCCTAATTTGATCGATATGTAGCACTCCTTCAATCTTAAGGAGTCACTCCTGATAAGCGTGTTCACTCCCATATAAACCTTCTTGTGGTTTATGGGTTTTTCAGAACACAATTTACTGAGAATTTCCTGGGCGAAAAACGAATGTTGTGACCCAGTATCTATTAAACAGAAGAAATATACCGGTCGTCCGTGTGCCTTCATAGACATTCTGATGACGGGAAAAATACTATTCCGTGATTTAGAATATATTGTTTGACCCACAAAGGATTTATTTCCTTTGGGACACATGATGGTAAAATGGGTTCTCATCCCACATATTGCACACGGGTAAGGAAACCCCCTACTACCATGACAAGATACCTCTGTGTGCTCACCTAAACACCGAGTACATAAATTTAACTGTTTAGCCCTTCGACCCTTTGTTTCGAAAGTGTGATTACTACAGTTCTTGATTGAATGATCTGTAGCTTGGCACAGTTTACAAGATAAAGTACCCCCCCCCTTCTCTTGGTGAAGAAGACGCCATTTTGGCTTTCATCTTATGTGAAAGAGGCGCCATTTTTGGCGCACAAATTTCCCATCGAACATCGAGCGGGGCGGCTAATAGGTATTCCATTACTTCAAATACATGCAACATAATATCATTTAGTGAAGGGTATCTTTCCCCACTTCTATTCATCAACTCTCTTCTAATGGCATTAGGACACTTAGCAAATATTATGTGAGCTATCACTGCCCCTGAGGTCCCACCCTCAGCAAAAAAAAACAGTCCCATAGGACTTGTCGAGTTCAGTCAAATTTCTCTTAACTTTTTCGAGAAACGACTTCAAAATTTTAAAATCCGTTATAACAGATGGATCAGGAATAATTTCCTCAAATATCTGACTTTTAATCAAATCAGGGTTCAAATATTTTTCCCTTAACAATTTTAGGGCTATATCATAATTATCTGCGGTTATATCTAGACTGGAGATTATGTCAAACGCATCACCATCTAGTTTTGATTACAACACTAATAATTTGTCCGCTTTATTTAAACTTCCCATGCAAAATTCGAATTTGTTCAGAAATGTTCTGAACAAAAATTTATCATCTATGGACATGCGGAGATATTTCGCACAATCCAATTCCATCTTGACCGGCATAGCCCTCGAACCATGCATAACTTGAGGCATATTTAATTTCAATTTTAAAGAAAGCAATTTTTCTTCTATTTCTGAAAAATACCTTTCTGAAGCCTTGCAGATCTGAAGTTTGTCTTCTTCGGGGTTTTTGAGAAGAATTTGGTCAATTAATACATCAAGGTCACTTAACCATCCTCTAATTACAACTTCTCAGGATTTGAAAATTTCTGGTGAAGGGTCGTTACTTTCCAACCACTTTACCGCATCATTAATGCAAAATCTTTTAGCATCACATTTTGACATTAGCTCCTTTTGGGCCATCTTTTATGCCTCAAGCAAATTAATAAAATAGCAGATGTAATTATCTGCAAAATTAATGTGGCGAAAGTGCCAATATTATTCCAAACAGAATTATGTATAAAACAGGGGGGGGGGCTATGCCCTTTACTCCCGTTAAATCTATTATCAAAATAACAAATATTGTTATTTGCAATACTACCCTGGCGAGATCGCCAATATTCCAAACGGAATTATTTAATCATAAATAACATATTGACAAACATGGTCGCCAGTGATTAAAGAGCCCACTTTACGCTACAAATTCGAGTTATATAATTATAGTCAAGTTATATAATTATAACCAAATTCGAAATTCTTGAGCTACTAAATGATGTCTAACATATAGGGGGGGGGGAATAATCCCTTACCTTCCCTTAAGATTTATTTTCAATAAATTTTCAATTCACATTTATTTGAAAAATGACAACAATGTACACACCATTAATACATTAAACATGGCATCCAAAATACAAATCAAATATTAGCAATCTCAATTTCAAATTAATCAATTAATTTAATTAATCAATATAACACAATCAACATTTAAATTGCGAAAGAATCATTAATGGCTAAATACTGTGAGTTTTTTTGACGTCTACAGAATTTGAACCAAAGTTTTTTCTTTTGTTATAAGGCGTATACAATCCTTGTGGGATCTTAAATTCGGAAAAAAAAATGCAATTAAGATACGCTAGCAATCTACGACCAAATATAAAGTCGAATTAAATTATTATCTAACGTTACTTAAAACGTGAGAAGAATTTCAAAATTTTTTCACTTATTCATTTTTTAGAAGTGCACTGCAACAAATATCACTGTCTTATAGATTTTGAGACATAAGTTACTGCAACGAAATAATTACATTTGATTTAACGAAACAGAAAATATTTACCATTGATCTCTTCCAATTAAGAAGAAAAAAAATTTCTGCTCGTCTTAAATCAAGAATTTATAAATATATTTATTTTTTTTTACTAGCGCTTAAAATGGTTCTTGAAATTTGCATTAGTGAGGATAAGATCTCAAAAAAAAAAAACGAGAATCTAAGATTTTGCAATAAAAACGAGAATCTAACCTAGCAGTGTTTTTGCAAAAAAAAAATGGGATGTAAGAAATTTCTTCCCGATACACCCAATTTACTCCCTGCAGATAGCAAATGAAATTCCACAAACAAAAGCCATACCTTTAAAACTCAAATTTTATTCAAGATGTGTCAGAAAATGAAAGTTCTTTGGTTCACGGTAAGTCTCTTGCAAAAACAGTGGCTGAATTTGCTATCCATACGCAATGGAGCCTTTAGTTATGATTCCTCTGTGGGAATGTTAGTTCAGGTTTCCTTTTAGAAGGATCCATGTTGTACATGGTGAACACGGCGTGAATGATAGGCGCCCAATACGGGCATACATGCGACCACATGGTCTCTGAAAGAAATAGGAATAAATTCCTATAATCAAATATATCATGCCGAACAATGCAGAATCTCTTCCTTGGGTAGAATAAGTTCAGCAATTATGTTGTTTCTGTATTTAGAGAAATGTCCTTCGTCCACGCACTGCATGGTGTCCAATAAAGGTAAAATCCTGGCACTCTATAACAGAGTACCGCTGTGTGAGTCTTTACGGTTCCGTGTTCATTGCCCGACTGAAAAATAAACGCACATGTATACAAAATTAGTGCCAAACTGGCGCATTCAAATTGAACCAATCAAAGACTGTCTTGCAAATCATGTTAGGCGGGCAAACAAAATGGCGTTGTTATGGAATTTCTCACACTTTCTAGACCAACAATACTCCCACTGTGACCAACAATACTCCCACCATAGGAAGAAGGTAATGCCTGAGAGGATGATATAGGATCGGATGAAATCATGTTTTATTCAGATAAAAGGATCAGGCCTCCTGGTGAATCTTGTCGCGGTTTCAACCAAAAGAAACCATTCATCAACAAAAAAGGAACCAAATTCAAAATATAAACATCACAGCCGACGACACTTCAACAAGTACATCGACATGAATAATTATCCCATGGAACATCTTAAGAGTACAATTCCCACTCAAATACATCCACGACTTTATTAATTTCGATTTGATATGGACGAGTCAATATAACCCGAAGACGGATGGCTCCCTAAAGTATGTTAAAACATGAAAACAAACACAAAACGAAAACGACGACCAGCTCTGGGAGCCGCTTTGTCTACAATTACGCCCCTGGATGAGTACAAAAACAGCAGGCCTTTTCAACAAGCAGTCTGTCGCGGCTAGATAGCCGAGCGGCAAGATTGGGCCCATTAGCGGCCTAACCGAACGCAGAAGGAGCAGCAGCTATGCCACCACAGTACAGGTTACACTACCTCCATCCCAACGGCAGCCTAACCCAGCAGCAGCTACTGCAGACTTACTAAATTCCATCAGCTCAACATTACAAATCAGCGCCTTCCTGCAGTCACCAACAACCACAACGTAGCCATTGCAGCTCAACCCCCAGCTGGATTCCAACTCTCAGCCAAGACCCGCAACTTCCTTTAGTTTTTTTTTTGGGTAATAAACCTGGATGGATTTATATTTGTTCATGACAGTATCAACTGCGTTTGTCATCTCTTCTTTGCCATTGTCGTTCATCTTTTTCTTGCCTGTGTCATCTTTTAGTTGTAGGGTCGATTGCCACCGGCATCTGGCCCCATAACAATCTCACTCTAGAATCATAATTTTCTAAGGTTTATCTCCAATGGATGTTTTTCTCAAAGTCCGTTAGTCAATTATTCCGTAATCATCTGATGTTCTCAATACATGCGTTAGTTTTATTTTTTGTTGTTCTTTTTTCAAAATTTTCTATTGAAGTTACAAGGCTTTCAAGTTTATATTGTAACAATTACATGAGATTTATATTATATTGTAACAATTACATGAGATTTATATTATATTGTAACAATTACATGAGATTTATATTATATTGTAACAATTACATGAGATTTATATTATGTTGTAACAATTACATGAGATTTATATTATATGGTAACAATTACATGAGATTTATATTATATTGTAACAATTACATGAGATTTATATTATATTGTAGCAATTACATGAGATTTATATTATATTGTAACAATTACATGAGATTTATATTATATTGTAACAATTACATGAGATTTATATTATATTGTAACAATTACATGAGATTTATATTATATTGTAACAATTACATGAGATTTATATTATATTGTAGCAATTACATGAGATTTATATTATATTGTAACAATTACATGAGATTTATATTATGTTGTAACAATTACATGAGATTTATATTATATTGTAACAATTACATGAGATTTATATTATATTGTAACAATTACATGAGATTTATATTATATTGTAACAATTACATGAGATTTATATTATATTGTAACAATTACATGAGATTTACATTATATTGTAACAATTACATGAGATTTATATTATATTGTAACAATTACATGAGATTTATATTATATTGTAACAATTACATGAGATTTACATTATATTGTAACAATTACATGAGATTTATATTGTAGCAATTACATGAGATTTATATTATATTGTAACAATTACATGAGATTTATATTATATTGTAACAATTGCATGAGATTTATATTATATTGTAACAATTACATGAGATTTATATTATATTGTAACAATTACATGAGATTTATATTATATTGTAACAATTACATGAGATTTATATTATATTGTAACAATTACATGAGATTTACATTATATTGTAACAATTACATGAGATTTATATTATATTGTAGCAATTACATGAGATTTATATTATATTGTAACAATTACATGAGATTTATATTATATTGTAACAATTACATGAGATTTATATTATATTGTAACAATTACATGAGATTTACATTATATTGTAACAATTACATGAGATTTACATTATATTGTAACAATTACATGAGATTTATATTATATTGTAACAATTACATGAGATTTATATTATATTGTAACAATTACATGAGATTTACATTATATTGTAACAATTACATGAGAACAATCTCTCTACTTTTGCTCATGCATGTTGTGAAGGCGTTTTTAATATCACTTAGATTTTTAAAACATTTCTCACACAGAAAGTTGTCGAGATGCTTGAAAAGTGGTAGTCGGTAGGTGAGAAGTTTGGAGAGTATGCCGGATGAGGCAGAGTTTCATCACCCAATTCATTCAACTTCTGCAGGGTCAGTTTAGCATTTTCATGGAGGAGAATTGGGCCTTTTCCATTGAGTAATGTTGGGTGATGCTTTCGAAATTACATTCCATCCATTTGTTGACAGTACTTCTCCGCCACAACGATTTCGCCTGCATTCAAAAACCTGTAATGGATGAGATCGGTCGCAGACCATCAAACAGTCAGCATGACTTTCTTTTGGTGCAACTCTGACTTCAGGACGTGTCGTGGAGATTTGTCGGTGTCTAACCACTGAGCTGAGCGCCGCCGGTTGTCATAAAGAACCCACTTTTCATCACAAGTCACAACCCGGTCAAGAAGCGAGTCATTCTTGCTGCATAAAAGAAGGAAAGATGATACTTCATAACAACATTTCTTTTGGTTTTTATTCAATTCATGAGGCACCCATTTATCAAGATTTTTTTTGTCTTTCCAATCTCTCAGATGGTTGGAAATCGTTATATATGTTACGTCTAATTCAGAAGTTCTTGAACAGTCATGTGTGCATTGGCTTCAACTAAGGCTCTTAATTGATCGTTGTCAACATCCGATGGCCGACCACTACACTCATCATCTTCAAGACTCATCACCGCAACAAAATTTCTTAAACCACCATTGTGCTCTGTATTCAGTAGTGGTTCCTGGACCAAACACTTTGTTCATATAGTGAGCTGTTTCAGCAGCTTTTTGGCCTAGCTTAAACTGAAATGAGAAAATTGTGTGAATTTGCTTTTTTTCCATCTTGTATTCAACATTCTGAAAAGAAGACATAATTGTTTTAAAACGATTGTAATTCAAACAGTTGGATAGAGCGACAAATGCTCTTTAAAATCACATATAAAGTAAAATAATTATAACTTATTTGAAGATACAAGTAGGGAGTTGAGCATCAAGATGTCTGCTGACATTATACTTGAACTTCTGCATGTCAGTACAGTCAGTGAAACAGAGATTTGGGAGGGAACTCTAAACAACCTTTGGGGCAAATTCGTCAACTACTATATGTGATAGTGATATACGTGCCTTTTAGATGTGTAGTAAGTAGTGTTGAGATGATTAATCGGAATCGGGAATCAGAAAAATCAAAAGATTTGGGGGTATCGGAATCGGTATCAGAATCGGAAAGATTTGTGGCTATTTTTTGATGCCAAAACAATTTTTTTAATTATCTTTTTTTATTTGATTTTCTTTAAAGTAAAATCTTCCATTGCTGGTAATAATGATAAAATAATAAATATTTATTGATTTTAAATTACCAGGTAAGCTAAAATCAATAGATCATCCTCCACAACCATATTTTGACGTTTAGGAAAATATTTGCATATTTAACAGGTGTTTTTTTACGCAAATCGGGAAAAATAACAGTTGTATAGTTAAATAATGAGATATTTATAAAGAATCGGAATCGGTAATTATATCGGAATCAGAGAATTTAGCACGGAATCAGTAATCGCATCGGAATCGGGAAAAATATTGGAATCGTCCCATCACTAGTAGTATGGGTTGGTTGATGCCAAATGTATGTAGAGAGAATATAAAGCTCTTGCGTTACAACATTTAAAAAGGTTTTTCAGTGTGTGTAAAGACTGGTATAAGGTAGAGGAATAAGGGCTCTCACAGCATCTTTTGGTAGAAAAAGATGGGACTGTAATAAAATGTATTTCAAGATTGAACATTTTGTCGTCTATTGCCGTGGGTTCATCGGTTACAGTTTTCCTGAGAAAATGAAATTGCCGTCCGTTTTCATACAGAGCTTGATGTGTTGCTATTTAGATGAAATGATCTTGACGACTGGCTCTAATTGCCACCCTCTTTCTTTCTCCGCTTCATTTACTTTCTTTGTCACTTCCAAAAGCAAGTTTCACAGGAACATGTTAATTCAAAGTATTTTCAACCAATGAAAAGTGTTTCAAACCGCAAAAGTAACAAGTCTTTGTCAAAATAGTAAGCCGATGAGATAGGGTTCAAAAAAGAGTCGCCAACTTAACAGGTCCTGCACTGTCGGCCAAACTCCAACCTCTGTCCCATCACTGAAATGTGGCATCCTTGTGCCTGTTTTACAAGTACTTAAATGGAATGGCATAATCACGTAGACACTCCGGTTCCCACTGGATCACCGAAGTTAAGCAACATTGAATCTGGTCAGTACTAAATGGGTGACCATTTGGGACTTTCAGGCGCTGTATGTGCTCTCCGCTTATCTCGGCATTGTTTCTTGGTCTTCTCTTTGCCACTGGACTCAAACAGTGCCGATTCAGGAGAGGTGTGGTTGGAGATTGCGCGGCCCTTGCCTCACAATTACACGTGCTACTGCCCTTAAAGGGTATCCTTTGTCTTTCAAGACTGAACGGAAGCATGGGATATGGAAAGTGCTCAGATGAATTCAAAGCAATGATATCCCCTAGGCATACATACCCCCCCGACAAACCCAACAAGCAGCAAAATCCCACCCTACTTTATTCAAATAGCTTTTTCCCTCAAACTGCTAAACTTTGGATTCCCTCTTGGGTCTCTGCTTCACTGACTGTACTGACATGCAGAAGTTCAAATGTAATGTGAAAAGACATCTCGTTGCCCAACTCCCTACATAGTATTTTTGCAAATTTGGTCCCAAATAGTAGTTCCTTACAACTTAGTGGCACTGTGTCTTGTTTGGAATGCATAAACAGTAAAAAAAAAAAAATCTTAGAAACTCTTGTAAATCAAACAGCCAGAAGTCAGAGAGACAAAGACTTCTACAGCAGTCAGTACCGAAAGACACCTGTATGTGTGTTCAACATTTGTCCCCCGTATCTTTGGTCCGGATGGGAGGGGGGATTTTACAAGCCTTCTTTCCTACACACTAGTAATAGCCAGGCAAACAGAAACGAATTGCAGCTCACAGTTATACACACCGTAACAAGATTTAAGAAATGTTGATGTGATTCTTGGTAATACCCAAAGAGAATAGTCATCTAAAATGGCCACTCTAAAGCCAGCGATCATACTGCAATGTTGGTGACCCCAACAGCATCTGCCCAATACAGATACTCCATATATAAATTCAGTTGAAGAATATCCAAGATCCTTTTTGATAGCTGCTCTACAGCCAAAAAAAAAAAACAGTAAGTACAGACTTATGTTGTCATTGTTTGTCTGGATAAGCATGCAAGGCAACATTTTATTGATGGTGGAAACATTCTATCATCGCATTAGAAGATGGATAATAGTTAGTTGTTCAGATATGCTTAACAGATTATAATTCTCAACGATGGTCAGTGGTAAAAGTTGTGTGAACTCTGTCATGTGAGAACAAGCACAATATTATGGCTTGCATTACAGATTCAGTCAAAATGTTGTTTAGGGAAATAACTTTTTTATACCTTATTGCGCTCTCTTTGTTACACGTCTTTTGTGTTTAATTCATTTAATCTTTTTCTATTTCCTTTCAAGCTTAGATGTCTCTTATAGATATAAAATGAGAATTACTTTTTTGTTCTTCTTTTCCTCTTCAATACTAACTGACATTTCTGTTTTTTGCTTATTTTCATGCAGAAAAATGACACCAGGAGACATGTGCTGAGAGTTTTCATAAATGATTTTATTTATGAAGAATTGACACTGGAGAGATAAAAAAAAAAACTAATGTTTATCCTATTTAGTTATTTATTTCTTTAAACTTCACTTCCTAACTCAATGAAAACATCCATTAGATTATCGGTTTTACTCTTCGAAAACGTGATGTCATTCATGATCATTCACTTCTGCTTTGTCTATGGCGTTTGACCTCTGTTCCCTGTCTCAACTTTATGTCACCCATCTCTTATTTAACTCTGGATACGATTCTGTTTTACAATTCTGTGTGATTATGCACTAAATGTGACCCTTTTCAAAATTCCCACTAGTTAACTTAATTGTCATATGTAGGGGTCCCTAATATATAACCGCGTGAAATGACCTATAGAGATCAGGAGGTCACTAAATCTCTGACTGAAGAGCCAAGATTTGTTCTTTTCATTTATATTTTTCATTATTAACCATGAAAAAGATCATGCATAGGAAAACATTTTATCAATTAAATATTTTTTCAGGTTATTTTTTTTTTTATAAAATCCCAATTGATGACTCAGAAAATGCTAAACAAAAACAAATTCAAAAGAGAAATAAAAACTACCTTTTCATTTTTATCCAAGTAAAATAAGTGCCTGGCGATTGGTCGGGGAGAACTGACTTATCCAATCAAAAGGAGCTATTTTAGAAGAGAATGAAGGTAATATGGATAAGAGGGGATAATTTATTTTAGAAGACAGGGGAAGTAATCTATTACTGCATTCCTTTTTTTATATAATATTTAAAACAGAGACAAATTTCACGTTTTTCATTTAAATTAATTAAATTATAAAATAAAACTAATTAAACAACCAAGATGCTCAAAATAACCTCCATCCAAATTTCACAGTAAATTAAAATATTATTGAATAATTAAATTAAATTTTATTCAACAAAAGTAAACATAAATATGATAAGCCAATTTAGCCTGTAAGAAACGCCCAAACATAAGAACTCATTGATTTTGTATGAGTGTTTATGCCAAATTGATGGTTGAATATGATTAAATTTGTGCTCATTTTTGTATTGAATACTAATCACTATTAATCCCTGATTGTGCGTCAGATGAATACCATATTTAGTTAGCATAATCGGCTTAGTAGTTTCTGAGATAACTTCTAGAGTAAACGTGATGCTGTAGTTACTAATCACTATAATTTTTGTGCTATATTATACATAATTTTTGTATTTTATTATATATAATTTTTGTATTATATTATAATTTTTGTATTATATTATATATAATTTTTTTATTAGATTATACATAATTTTTGTATTATATTATACATACTTTTTGTATTATATTATACATACTTTTTGTATTATGTTATGTATAATTTTTGTATTATATTATTCATAA
>NC_136487.1:50682877-50772877 GCF_053919585.1 Euprymna scolopes
GTTTTCTTTTTATAACTTTTATGAAAGCTGTCAAGAAGAAGAAGAAGAAGAAGAAGAAGAAGAATAAGGCGAAGAAAAAGAAGAGAAAAAGGTAAAGAAGCAGAAAAATGACAACGCCATAGACAAAAGTAATATCAGGGAAAAAGAAAAGGGAAAAAGAAGGAAAAGTATATAAAATAAAAAAAGTACAATATATAATAATCTCTATCTCTACTATTATATAAAAGTCACTTTGTGTGAGTGTGTGAGTTCCTTATAGATTCCGAAATGGCTGCAAACACAAAGCTAATTTATATTTCTGGCTGTGTTCTTAGATATGTTTTGTACAGAAATTCATTCGAAAAGTATTGAAAATCGAAAAAATCCGATCTTAAAAATAGCTTTTCTCTCTTATAGATAAAAAAAAAAAAAGGAATAATTTTTACAGAATATTTTACGTTACACCCGCCAAGGGGGACAATAAAATCTCAGCAAATCATTCCTTCTTAAAAAAACAACAACAGATTTATTATAATCTGGAGATATGGCATAGTGGTAAAGCATTTGACTATGGATCGAATAAGTTCCTGTCAGGCCCGGGTGTACCTCACGATTTTATTGTAATTTTTTTCTTATAAATGAATTCAATTCACGATAAAAGAAGAGGCACCATTTAAAATCGTTTCAAATAATTTCTTTGTTTGCATATTTTAACACTAAGCATTAATCAAGAGTGACTTTTCCAGGGCATTCATCATCAAGCCCAAATATGAGCTGACGTGATATTATAAGCAACACACAGATGGAATTTGATGAACGACATTATCATTATTTTTTTTTTTAATTATTTAATTTTTTTGCAAATTAGTCCTCCAGGCAAATTATTCCTTGTAATATATAATAATCAATAGAGGATTGATTCTATAATAATACATATGCAATCTGCATGAATTAAAATATCATGTTTAAGCGTATTGTATGATCGGGCAATGCTGGGCTGCCAGCTTGTGATATGAGACATATACTTGTATGTGTGTTCACTAATGTTTAAGCGATTAGACCTAAGCACTTGAAACTCAGTAGGATTAATCTGATACCCATGCAAATTATTTCAAACAGGTCATATTATCTTTTTAAGAATACCAATGAAGTATGAAACGAACACAAAATGGTCTTGATTAAAACCATTTCAGAAAATCTACCTCATTCTGTAAGCCTCTGTTGGGGGGAGGTTACAAGTAAAACTACTTTAAATATTTTTTTCTTTTTTAAACAAGTGAGTTACCACTTATAAAGGCTCAAAGGCCATTCGAGGATAAAATGTTAATGAGTGTAAGGTGGTCAGTGTGACAACAATGTAATGATTGGTAATGGCGAAACCAGGGAGATGGCAGATACGGTTTACTCATTCAAGAGGAAGGCTCAATAAAAATTTGTTTACATTGGACTTAAAAACGGCCATGTTGTACATTTATTTATTACAAACTATTACCCTTATCTTTTAGTTGTTGTTTCACGAGGTTTTGGCCAACTATTCCTCTGGCCTTCGTCAGGTGATAACCGCGACGGGATAGGAATTCCGAATCTCCCAACTGCATTCTCAGTAATTATTGCCTTCCATAGTTGTTTTTCGTCTCACCACGGCCAACTAAGCTTCTGGTCGGCTTTGGGTAGGATTTAAACCGCTATCTTCAGACAATGCTCACCTAGAACCGTAGACATTCAACGTCTCTATCCACGAGCCCCGAAGAGCGATCTAGGTTGGATTTTTTGGTCTTATAAATCCACGCTTATCTATAATCTGATCTTCCATTGTCGGGTCCGTACTGAATGGCATATATATTTAATTAATTGGAATGTTTATTGAGATGAGTATTTTTTATTCATTTATTCATTGTGCACTATAATCCTCATCTTTTAGCAGAGGAATAGTTGGCTGAAACGTTGAGGATAATAGTCCGCAATGAATGGGTGAACAAATAATACTAATAATAATAATTAATTAGATCATGTTGTAGTCAGCTGGCAAGCAGCGCCACAGTATAGACTCTCACAGGTGGGTAGTTTGAGGCAAGAGACTTTGTTCATGGAATTTTCACTTAGTTTTAGGTACAGATAGAGAGTAAGACTTCGTGGCTTAGTGGGGGATGCCCTTTTCTCTACCCTGCAACCTCTCTCCCACAGAAGAGACGTTGCGAGCCTATCCTTGTTTTATCGTTATTTCCATGGCAGGTGCTCGTCTGAACTCCAATCTCTGGTCCCCACTCACCAATCTTTCACGAAAAACACCCGTCTAGCTGAATCCACTGTGAAAAATTTCCCCCACTCTATATCTGTGCCTAAATCAAAACGCGGATTCCATGAACAAAGCTTCTTTCTTAGAACTGCACGCCTGTGGAACTCTGTTCCGTCTGCCTGCTTCCCTCCGGACTACAACTTGGATGTCTTCAAGTCCAATGTTAACAAATTCCTAATGAACCGCCCCCTTAATTAAACACTTCATCAAATCTCCACACTAACGTAATGTACTTGCAATAACCCTTATCCCTGAGTGGCTTCTGGGCCTTGATAAGTGGTGATCACTGTGTAAAAAAAAAAAAAAAAAAGGGAAATTGTTGATAGTGGTTGTAGCTAAACGAGTAGCTAGTTCTCTAATCTGTATTTTAAAACACGTTTATCATAACAATACGCTGCTGAGTTCTTTAAATTAATTTTGGAGTTTGCCCTCTTACACTTAATAACAGTTTCAAGTGCACCTCGTTATCATGAATCCTTCGAGTAACGAGTGTTTCAACTAATACATATTAATACGAGAAAACAACTATAACAAAGATTGAAATACAAAGAGAATAAGAATAATTGTTTACGTCTAAAGAGCGGCTTCAAAGACTAAGTCTGTTCTCATTTGAGCAATGGCGGATGTTAGGAGATTTGATTCTTGCAGACAACATTATCAAGGTATTTTAACCCCAGTGTCAAGTTCTAGTTTTCTCGGGTACCATCGCCAAACCGGAAGTGACGTAGGTTTAAATTAAGGCGAGTCAATCAAAAAGAGTGGATGACTTTCGAAAATATCAGCGAAAAAAGCGATCCCTCCCTGTAGAAAAGTACTCAGTTGAGGGTGAAGGAATTAATGTTTTTAGCCAATTTTCAGATATTTGTTGCCCGAAGGGTCGAGCTTCAAAACGATACTGATCTCGTGAAAATCCGTCGCCACTGTTGAAAGTTTTTGTGAGACATACATACATACATACATTTAAACAGACAGCTGAGATTTATATTGTAGATGATTTCTTTGATAAAATTGTATCAGAGATGGGTATATTTGCTGTTCCACCATGCTCTGTAATAGACATGAGGGAAAAACCGATGTACGCATATTTAATACAATGGCAGAAACCCGAGAAACCTACGTTCAGTCTGCAGTGGAATGGATATTCAAATGGATGGTAACATTTCATGCTACTAAGACTAAGCTTTTTTCCTTTAACAGATACAAAAAAGTCCTTCTCAACCATCGATTCCTATGACACATAACATTCTACTTGAGAGCTAATTCTTCAAACTCCTCGGCTTAACATTCAAAGGCAACATGAATTGGAACAAATACATTGAGAACATTGCCAAGGCTGCTGCAAAGAAGATGGGCTCTCTCTCTCTCTGTCTCTCTCTCTCTCTCTCTCTCTCTCTCTCTCTCTCTCTCTCTCTCTCTCTCTCTCTCTCTCTACCATACAAGAAAATTAATCACACAAGAGAGTATCTTATATCTTTACAAAGCCACAAATCGTCCATTCTTGCCACATCTGATACATCTACCACTAGGCTCTCACTTTTAGACAGGGTTCAAAAAAGAGTCTCAAATCCAAGAACGCCTGCAATGTTCGCCAAGCTTCAACCTCTGTCCCATCGTCACAATGGTGTATCCCTGCACCTGTTTTACAAGTATTTTAGTGAAATGTTCTCTGATAAACTCATAGCCCCTTGATGTACATGCGCCCGACTAACCTGACAAGCAGCAAAATCCCACCCCTCCACTATTGAGATCATCTATGTGCCAAGAAGCCTTTTATTCTAATAGTTTCTACCTTCGGACTGCCAGACTTCGAAATTCCCTCCCTGTTTGTTCCTTCTATGACTGTTCTAATATAACAGAAGTTTAAATGTAACACAGACATCTCGCTGCTCAACTCCCTTGTAGATATGATCCCAGTTATTAGCTTCTCACGTCCAAGTGGCAATACACCTTATTTTTATTTATTTTTTATTTTTACAAGTTAGTCGTCACTTATCAAGGCCCGATGACCACTCGAGGATAAGGGCTAATGAATGTACGGTGATCAGCAGGACAACAGTGTAGTAATCCCTAGGCGGAAATTGGGTATAGTTTGATTATTTAAGGAGACGGCTCAATAATAACTTGTTTACATTGATTTTAAGGACGACCATGTTGTAGTCAGGCGGAAAGCAGACTAGTGGAACAGAATTCCACCGGTGGGTAGTTCTAGGAAAGAAGTTTTGTTCATGGAATTTGTGTTTAGATTCAGGCACAGATGGAGAGTGGGGGGAATTGTTGATAGTGGTTGTAGTTAGACGAGTATTTTTATGAAGTTTGCCAAGGGGAGGGCATATGCCTGGGCTGAAAAAGAATTTAAAAAATATATAGCAATTGAATTAATGAATGATATCAATTAAATGAAAAAAAAGTGATATGAATTAAATCGTTCTTTCAAATGATATCATTTATTAATTGATATCACGCTTTCTTTGAATGAATAATATAAATCGAATGAATGAATATCAATTAAAAGAAAGAAGGGGAATAGTAAAGTCGTCGTGGTCGTCGTCGTCGTGATCGTCCTGGGAAGCGATCAAATTTAAAGAAAGAAAATAACATTGGAAATTGGTAGAGTGCGGGGTTGGGTGGGTGGGTGTGGGGGTGAAGAAGAAGCATGAGTGTGCGGCCGGGGATGGAAGGTGTCGGAATTTGCCAGGCGCCTAGATAAAAATAACCGCGCAATAAGCGACCAGAAGACGAGGCCGAAACTTTCAGCAGACGGAAACGGGAATGCGCTGGCATGCGCAGTGTCCCGCTCACTTCTCGACCAAGAAGCACTCACCATCGAAAGAATTTGGTCATCGCTCGGCTTACGCCACCGACTAACTCTTAACTTCTTTTTCTCAACTCGTTGTGAAGGTAAGGTTTTTTTTTTTTGTTGTTTTTTTTTCTTTGGTTTCTTTTTGTATTTTGTAGATTTTCTTTTCTTTTTCCAATTTGCATGGCAACATTCTATTGCAGTTTTTGCTCTTAACTTATTTGTTTCGAATTGGTTAAGAGTCTTAAGCATGAACAACACAATAAAAAAAAAAGCTAAAATAATAATAAAAATTATGTATAATACTTTTCTTTTAAAATCTCCCTTTCTCTCATTTTCTCTATCATATATATTAGTATTGAGATGATTAATCAAAATCAGAATCTGGAATCGGAAAAATCGGAACTGTTTGGGGTATCGGAATCGAAAAATTTGTACTTATTTTGCTGGTTGAAAAAAAAAAAACGATTCCTTTAATTATCTTTTTATTTGATTTTGTTTAAAACAAAATCTTCCATTACTGGTAGTAATAATAACATTTTAAATACTTATTGATATTAATTTACCAGCAAAACTAAAATCTAGAGTGCTCCCCTTCCACAAGTTTGTTTTTACGTTTGAGAAGATGACGGCATATTTAACATGTGATTTTATGGTAATCAGGTAAAAATAACAACTTTATAGTGAAATATTTAGTTGTTTATAAAGGATTGGAATCGAGAATTGCATCGGAATCGGGAATTTAGTACAGAATCAACGATTGTATCAGAATCAGGAAAAATATTGAATCGTCCGATCACACACACACACACACACACACACACACACACACACACACACACACATATATATATACATACACACACACATATATATATACACACACACATATACACACACACACATATATGCATATATATATACACACGCACATATATATACACACATGTATATATATGTATATATTGGACATTTTAAATCATGTACTGCTTTCGTGACTCTTTAAATTGGAAAGTGTTTTGGAAACTTTTAAACTGCTGAATAAAACGTAACTTCTGTCTTGAATTATGTTTAATATCAAACATCAAGTATTATGGTTCGGTTGTGCTCCCAAATAAAATCATCAGTTTTTGCACACATCCCTGTTGTATAAAAGAACTATTGTTTGCGTAACTAAAATTGATGAAGTTGTGTTTTATGTGTATTAATTTGTTGAAGAAAAGTCTCATAGTTAACATCAGATAAACTGGGGGGGGGGTAGAAATCATGTTGACCCGTTCCTATAAATGAAGGGGAAATCATGTTGACCCGTTCCTATAAACGAAGAAAAGAAATAATGTCGACCCTTTCCTATAAACGAAGGAACGAAATCATGTTGACCCGTTCCTATAAACGAGGGGGGAAATCATGTTGATCCATCCGTATATACAAAGGGAGGAAGTCATGCTGACTCGTTTCTATAAAAATTTCGATTGCGATTTAGTGAACAAACCGGAAATTGCCGAAGCATTTGAAAATTGTGAAATATATGCAGAAAAGGCAGACGACACTAAGCATGATGTTGCAAAACCAAAATGAATCTAACCGCAGTGAAAGCAGCTGTTTAGCCTCCTCAACAACTTATACATTCGGGAAAAAAGATGGCAAAAACTTAAAATTGCAACACATTTTTTTTTTAGTTATTTCACCCTAAACAAGGCACAGTGACACTTTGACGTAAGGGACTACTAGTTCGGACCAAATTTACAAGGATACTATGTAGGGAGTTGAGCAGCGATATATCTGTTCACTTGAACTTCTGCATATTAGTACAGTCACAGAAGCAGGGACTCGAGAGAGAATTCCAAAGTCTAGCAGTTTGAGACAAGAAACTATTTGAGTAGAAGGCTTTCCGGCATCTAGGGATCTCGACAGTGTAGAGGTGGAATTTTGCTGCTTGTCAGGTTAGTCGGGGATATTTACGTCAAGGCTAGTACATGTACTTTGAGTTCATCAGAACACATTCCATTAAAATACTTGTAAAACAGGCACAGAGATGCAACACTGCGATGATGAGACAGAGGTTGGGGTTTGGTTGCTAGTGTGGGACCTATTATGCTGGCAACTCTTTTTTGAACCCTGTCTAAGAGTGAGAGACTAGTAGCAAATGCATAAGCCAACAATACTCCATGCATAGGCGAAT
Organism: Euprymna scolopes; assembly: GCF_053919585.1. Classification (NCBI taxonomy): domain Eukaryota; kingdom Metazoa; phylum Mollusca; class Cephalopoda; order Sepiida; family Sepiolidae; genus Euprymna; species Euprymna scolopes. The sequence continues at coordinate 50,690,132 of NC_136487.1, forward strand.
AGTGGCTTTGTAGCAATACAGGATACTCTCAGGTGTGAGTAACCTTCTTGCATAGTAGAGAGAGCCTTTTCTCCACAGCAGTAATTACTTCAATGTGTTTGTTCCAATTCATGTTAGCTGTGCATGTTAGGCCAAGGAGCTTGAACGAAGTACTTTCAGATAGTGTATCATGGCAATCAGTGGTTGAAAAGGTTTCTTGTAATTGTTAAAGGAAAGAAGCTTAGTCTTGGCAGCATTGAATGTTGCCATACATTTACGGCCCCGTTCCGCTACAGACTGTAGGTCTTCCTCTTTGGTTTCAGCCATTTCCTTAGATATGTGTTAATTCGTTTTTCCCTCTAGTCTGTTATGGAGCGTAGTGTCATCAGCAAATATGCCCATCTCGGAGACATGCAAACAGAAAGGCACCCTTTTTGTTAGGGTTAGGGTAGGGGTTAGAATTGAAAAAAAAATCCTTAAGGAAAGAAATAAACTTCGTTCACCTACTATTTTGAAGAAAAATATTAAAGCCATTCTTAACCGGGGATGGGGTTAGTTCACCCTTACCTTAAATCAAGTAAAACGTGAAAGATTTCTTTCATTTATTGTCGGTACTAATTAACTGTTTGGTGACGGTTTAGTCATTTCCGGTCTGTTCCGTAAATTGCAATCAGAAAATTTGTGAATCCTGTTATGTAATAATACCGAATAACTTAACCGTATTTGATTTTCGTTTTTAAATTTTAATTCAAACTAAAAATGATTTTCTAATCAATTCTTTAAATATATGACCATTTCGAAGTTTCACAAAAATACAAGTCAGCCATTTCATTCTACTAATAATAGTTATATAAATAGCCTTCATGTTTACTATCGTGACACTTTGAAGGTTGAAACTAATTTCAAAGTGTTTTCTAGGAAAACAGCATCAAATTATTTTTCAAAATTGGCCGTTTTCCAGAATAACTAAACAAAACAAAAAAAAAAGAGATGAAAAAATAAATATACAACAAATAAATGTGACCAAAGGCAAGCTAAGTACTCTTCTACCTACCTGGATAAGTTTTCTTTTTTTTTTTTTTTTTAACTTTTCTTAAAGTGTTTTTGATTATTTAAAAATGAAGGAAATGTAAAGTCTGTCGAGTTAGAACATAAAACAAAACTGTTGTCTCATTAGAGCCATAGTAGAGCCATGATAATCGCTCAAAATCGAAAATTAAACAAAATACTGATAGAAATACATCAAATCAATCTTACCAATCGTGCGAAAGTGTAATGTTCTGCCAGTATTTTGTTTAATTTATAATTTTGACCAAAGTTAACACCCTTATACAGCCTAACATCACAAGTCCATTTGAGAAGTTTTATCACTGCATAAGCAGAAGGGCCTGGCATATAAAATCAACAGCAGGTTCTTTAATAAGACCGGTGTGCGTTCAAAATGAATGTTTCAGAGCCCAACTGAACCATGATACTTGACGTTTTTTTTTTTATTTTAAACTATTATTTCAAACTGAAGCTTGACGCATGAGATAATCCTATTTTAAATTAAAGCTTGATACGCGCTAATACTATTTTAAATTGAAGTTTTACTGATTCCACCACTTGTATAGTCGTCACTCTTGCTCTATATTTCGTTTTTATCCTATACAATAATATGACCTTAAAAGGTCCTCGCTGAAAGATACTCTGACTACGCCAAAACAGAGTGACAGTCAGTATAGGTAACTCATGATTCTGTTGTGAACAAGCCGACTGACGGACACTCAACAGACTCGCAAGTCCAGACAAAACCTTGACCGCACCTTTGAAACAGGTTGCCTTTGATCGTTGTTCTTTTCTATTCTTTGGGTAAAAAAAAAATATTGTTTATTTGGATTGGTCATTGGTCAGCTTAAAAGAAATTCTGGCCAACAAAAAAAAAAAATAAATAAATAAACGTTGAGTTAAAATCGAAAGAAAACAAATGGTGCTTTACAAAGAAATAATTAAAAATAAATAAATAAACAAAAATAAAAAAAAACGATATTTTTAGATTCAATTCAATGTACGCGTTTAGCGATGTACAAATGCTATTTAAAACTGATGCATATGCGTTACAGACTTATTGATAGGCATAATCTTTTAGAAATATTATTCCAAGCGTATTTTTTGTGTTACGTTTCATTTTGGAATGGTGTTTTAATATTTCACGATTTTAAAATTTAAGCATCACACTATATTATTTCAAATTGAAGCTTGACACATGAGATAATCCTATTTTAAGTTAAAGCTTAATACGCACTAATGCTATTTTAAATTGAAGTTTAACGGATGAAAATATCAACGTGCGACAGACCAACTGACCGATAAAATCTAAATTTTGGAGTGAATTCGAAAATGTTTTGGTTTGTCTGCATTTTTTATATTATTACTGTAGACATATTTTCTGCAATCGGAGCAAATATTCAAATATTATTTTCGTCATTTAAATCCTCCTCCTCCTCCTCCTCCTACTACTACTACTACTACTACTACTAATCGTGCGAAAGTGTAATGTTCTGCCAGTATTTTGTTTAATTGATAATTTTGACTAAAGTTAACACCCTTATACAGCCTAACATCGCAAGTGCATTTGAGAAGTTTTATCACTGCATAAGCAGAAGGGCCTGTAATGAGTAGAACGTATCTTAAACTATTTCAAACGTGGCAGACTGACCGATAAAGTTTCTCAACGTGAAGCGTGGACGCATCTAAAACTACTTCCCCCTCCCCCATCTCGCGTTTTCTGGAACGCTTCAGATTAAATTTTGTTTTATGTTTTTGGAGCCCGAAATTCCTTTCGAGCTGATTAAATAAGTGTTAACCTTTTTTTCAATATGAAACGGCTCAGTTTGTGTAGCGTTTGACATCATAAATATTGAACTCGAGTCAGAAATCGGGTATTAGCTATCTGAGTGGACATAAAATGGATTCAAGGAATAATGTTTGGAATTGCTTTTCTAATTAGTTTCTTTTATTTTTGTTTATTATTATAATTTTTTTACGCTTACCAAGGCCCAGAGGCCACTGAAGGACAAGGGTTAACGGGTACCGTGATGGAAATTTGATAATTTATTTTGTTTTAGAGAATAGCTCATCAACAACCTATTTAGGTTGAACTTGAAAACGACTATATTATAGTCAGTTGGGAAGCAGCTCCGTGGTATTGTGTTCCATGGACGAGCAATTCTAGGAAAGCAAATTCTGCTCATGGAAATTTTGCTTAGATTTAGGCACAGATAGAGAGAAAGGAGAATTGCTGACAGTTGTTGTGGCTAGTCGAGTGTTTGTTGCGAAAGACTTATAGAGGGGAACCATATAGTGAAGCTCAGTCGAGCACCTGCAATAAAAATAATGATAGAGTAGGAAGAAACTTGCAACGTCTCTTCTATGAGAAAGAGGCAGCAGAGAGTAGAAAAGGAGACCGTGCACCAGATTTCGAAGTTGGTTTTGTATCTTATCGAGGCAGGAAAGGATGCTCTGAGCAGCAGCTCCCACCCAGATGTGGCAACAGTACTCCATTTTATGACGTATTTGGCTCTTATACAGGTAGAGAATTGCATCTGGAGTGAGATGACAACTGGAGTGAGAGAATGATCCAACCATTCTTCCGGTGACCTTGGCAGCAGATTTGGTGGATGTGTTCCATTTTAAATCAGGAGTAAAGATCAATTTCAAAAGCTTGTCAAAGTATGATGCTTCCCCAATTCATTCATTTCAATTGGGGCTTGGATGGGGGTCAGAGCGTTGGTGATAGAAAAAGAGAAGCTTGGTTATAGCCGTATTAAAATGTCTACGCAAAACATTTTATGCACGATTGGGCAGATATAGCATTTATCCGTGTTATATTCATGCTTTTATATATGGCATAATCACATTACCGTACTGGTTCTCATTAGACCACCAAAGTTAAGCAATGTTGAACCTAGTTAGTACCAGATGGACGACCATTTGGGAATACCAGGCGGTATATGTAGAAGGACGTCGACGCCTCCTATTTTGCCCTTAACTCATCAGATGTTTTAGTTTTATATATGTAAACATGTACAATAGATAATAATCATTAATGTTATTTAGGTAAATATGGATACATTAATTATAAGTAATAAATTTATTAATTAAACACTTGTACCTCCCCGACATAACTACCCCCGACAAACCCGACAAGCTATTAAGTCTCATCCCTTTACAGTAGAGATCCCTAGGTGCAAGAAAGCCTTTTACTCCAATAGTTTCTTCCCCAGAACTGCGGGTCTTTGGAACTCCCTTCCGGGATTCTGCTTTCCCAACTGCAATGATATGCAGAAGTTCAAGTGTAATGTTAACAAACATCTTTCTACTCTTCTCCCTTCATAATTACCCCGCTAATTAATTCCCTAATAGTAGTCCCCTGCTTCAAAGTGGCACTGTGCCTTGTTTGGGGTGAAAATTGAATAAAAAAAAAAAAAAAATTAATAGAACATTTCTAGCAGAATATACCTTAATTAATGGAATTTGTTAATACGAATATGTGGGTTTTAGTGACTTTATTTCTAACTTCAAAATGGCATAATGTAAGCAAACTATAAGGTATTTGCAGCTTCTCTTTCAATTTTCGTATTTTTTATCATGTCCAAATGTATTTTATTTCCTTTTGGTGGGTTGATTATTACTATTACTTCTGATGAGTTAAGGGCAAAATAGATTCACTGATTGATATAATAATTAAGTGATCGATTTTGTGCTACGAAACAGATACTGTCAAGAATAGTAAGTGTCAACTGAATTAAAGGAATAAATTGTAAGATGGTCAACATCATAAAATTTAGAATATAGACTTTTGTCATTCATTCATTATATGCTCTGTAATTACATTGAGCTTCTTCAATAAGAATTGGTATGTATAAAAAAAATAGAGGTGAATAAAGAATATTTCCACAGATATATATATATATATATATATATATATATATATATATATATATATATATATATATCGTGAATTCGAGAGAGCAAGTTGATGTATTGATTGCAGGTGATTAAATGACTTACTGACTAAATAGTTTTCTAATGAATGATAAATAATAAAAAATTAAATAAGTTCTTTTTATATAGTTTTAAAGGTTAAGAAACTTCCAAGATATATATATATATATATATATATATATATATATATATAATATTAATTTTATTTATACAAACATTAATGGCTACATATGTGCATACATGTTTCTGTAATCACCCACGTGTATGCACATATGTAGCCATTAATGTTTGTATAAATAAAATTAATATACCTGCTCTGTTCACTCATTGAGCACTATTTTGGTAGACACATGTTGTTTCATTGGATGTACTTCTAGGAAACTAAACTCTACTGGCTATATATATATATATATATAATACTAAAACTCTGTCGTTCTTGGTTGTTTGCTTGTTTGCCTGCGCACTATCCTCCTCCTCCTACTACTACTCCTACTATGCCTTCTCTTCTTGCTACTACTATTACTTCTCCTCCTTACAACTACTTCTATGCCTCCTCTTCCTCCTCTTACTACTACTACTACGCTTCCTCTTCCTTATCCTACTATTACTACTACTGGTTGACATGTATTTTCTCTACTACTATCTACTACTTCTCCTACTACTAATACTACTACTACTAATGGAGAAGTTTTTTTTTCAAAAATAAACAATTATAAACAGAATGACTCATAGAAATCTATCTATATTCTTTTTTTCATTTTAATATACTTTCATAGAAATGTTTCTGTTATGTCACAAAAAACTATTTTCTTTACGTCACAAGTGTCATGCTCATACATTAATTCCATAGCTAATATAACATACTGACCCCTTAGGGGATGTTTTGCAACTATTCTGTATTACAACTATACTGTCGCAATTTTCTCACAAATAAATCAACTTTGACCTGTTGACAACGTTTTTTTTTTTACTGTGTACGTTTTCAGCAGCCTAATTTTTTTTTTTGCGTTTTAAATTATCCAAATAAACAATTGTTAATACTTTCTGCATTTTTTTACATCGTTCATTTCCGCATTATGTTTAAGTTATTTTAACGCAATTTTCTTACAAATAAATCTACTATTTTACAATGTATTGTTTTACTGTGTACATTTTCAGTGACCCATTTTTTTTCACGTTTAAATCAAAAGATATTTCAAAATTTGAATTTAACTTTAAGTATTATGGCATCTGTTCAGTGCACATTCACCTATAAGTTTGGCAAGCCACTTAAAATTCAATGGCTGTAAGTTTTTTGGGTTTTTTTCAAGAATAAACAATTATAAGCAGAACGATTCATAGAAATCTAACTATATTCTTTTTTCATTTTAATATCCTCTCATAGAAATGTTTCTGTTACGTCACAAAAAACAATTTTCTTTATGCCAAAAGTGTCACGCTCATACATTAATTCCATAGTTAATATATACTGACCCAACGGGTCATGGTTAGTCTAGTATATATATATATATATATATATATATATATATATATATATATATATGTATAGATTGGTTTCCTAAATGTAAATTCAATGAAACCCGCATGATTATTAAAGAGTGCTCAATGGAGGACGGAGCAGGTATATAGTCTGTTTATTATACAAACATTATTGGTTACATATGTGCATACATGTTTCTGACGAGGTGGGTTTCTTAAAATAAGGACTCCACTGAAACATGTATGCACATATGTAACCAATAATGTTTGTATAATAAACAGACTATATATATATAAAACAAGAAACAGGGAGAATTTTCCCAAATTGAGCAGTCTGAGGAAATAAGTCATTAGAGTTAAAAGTTTCCCTACATCTAGGGGCCTCTACCTCTAGGGTGGTAGGAAAGGCGTAGGATTTTCTGCTAGTCAGTTTTTTTGTTGGGAAACTTTTAGAACATTCGCCAGAAGGAACAGTTGGAAACAAGTCATAGATCACCCACTATGACTACAAAATTCCTACAGCTAGATAGCTAGGAAATGGAGCTAACAAACCTAACATGGTGATATGGGACAAGAAGTAGGAAGAAATAACCTTAGAAGTAAGTGCTTCCAATGATGCTGGGAGGGGAAAATATAATGAAATATCAAAGTCTTATGAAAGGTAACTGGAGACTTAGGAATATCTCTTTCATTCCAGTAATTATGGGAGCAACCGGACTCATGAAAAAGAATTTCAAAACTACCTGGAAAATATACCTGATGAACCAAGTGCGAGAGAGATATAAACAATTTCACTTAAGAGCAGTAAGTTTATCAAAGCATATTCCGCAGAAGTTCTTGTAAAACAAATTGCAATGATAGGACAGGAGCTGAAGCTTGGTAGAGAGTGAGCAACCTATTATGTTTGAGACTATATGTAATATTACTGCAATATATTTTTGGTTATTGTAATAAAAATATCATCATATTTTACGTATCATGTTATCAAAGAATATAAATATCGATATTTAGTACCATATAAGTCTGAAAATTATTTATGTACCGTATAAGTCTGAAAATTATTTATGTACCGTATAAGTCTGAAAATTATTTATGTACCGTATAAGTCTGAAAATTATTTATGTACCGTATAAGTCTGAAAATTATTTATGTACCGTATAAGTCTGAAAATTATTTATGTACCGTATAAGTCTGAAAATTATTTATGTACCGTATAAGTCTGAAAATTATTTATGTACCGTATAAGTCTGAAAATTATTTATGTACCGTATAAGTCTGAAAATTATTTATGTACCATATAAGTCTGAAAATTATTTATGTACCATATAAGTCTGAAAATTATTTATGTACCATATAAGTCTGAAAATTAGAAATGAAGTACTAAATGCTTTCATAAGCCAATTATTCAAAATTATATACAATTATATGCGAAGGTAATTTACAGAAGAGGTGTAACGGATTGACACAAACTGAAAACAAATTAAGACATTAATAGTAAAACAAAGCTATGATTCCCATGTTATTAATAAAATATGTATATATTTTATTAATACAATATGTATATATTTTATAAATAAAATATGTAGATATTTTATTTATAAAATATGTATACATTTTATAAATACAATATGCATACATTTTATAAATACAATATGTATACATTTTATAAATACAATATGTATATATTTTATTAATACAATATGTATATATTTTATAAATACAATATGTATATATTTTATGAATACAATATGTATATATTTAATGAATACAATATGTATATATTTTATAAATACAATATGCATATATTTAATAAATACAATATGTATATATTATATTAATACAATATGTATATATTTTATAAATAAAACATGTATATATTTTATTAATAAAATATGTATATATTTTATAAATACAATATGTATATATTTTATTAATAAAATATGTATATATTTTATTAATAAAATATGTATATATTTTATTAATACAATATGTATATATTTTATTAATACAATATGTATATATTTTATTAATACAATATGTATATATTTTATAAATACAATATGTATATATTTTATAAATACAATATGTATATAATTTATAAATGCAATATGTATATATTTTATTAAAACAATATGTATATATTTTATTAAAACAATATGTATATATTTTATTAATACAATATGTATATATTTTATAAATACAATATGTATATATTTTATAAATACAATATGTATGCTTTTTATTAATACAATATGTATATATTTTATTAATACAATATGTATATATTTTATTAATACAATATGTATATATTTTATAAATACAATATGTATGCTTTTTATTAATACAATATGTATATATTTTATTAATACGATATGTATATAATTTATAAATACAATATGTATATATTTTATTAATACAATATGTATATATTTTATTAGTAAAATGCGTATTCATTTGTTTATACTTTTAACATTGCATTACTCACAAGTAAGAACACAAGGCAATGTTAAATGTATAAGGTGTCCAAAAACTTAAATATATTATTTATCTTTTATGATATTTTTCTATAATTTTAACACAATCTGACTAAGATGTTGGGATTTTTTTTTAAACACAAAAGTTCAAAAATCTTCATTTATGAAAAAATAATGTCTTTTAAATGTTGTCCATTTTCGGCGTTGCATATTTGCGCTCTTTCCGAAACGTTATTCATGATTGCGATTTAATTCCCTTATTTCGTTCCAGATGTTTTTCTTCAATTCTTGAAGGGTTTTGAGATTGACGTTTGGAGGTCTGCCAGCCCGTGGTAGTAAATAAGGGAGTTAAATCGGAATGCAGAAATCCTGCAATCTGTCATAAATAATGTTTTGGAAAACAAATATGCGAAACTGATATTTATTTTCATAAATAAGAATTGTTAGCATTTTGAAATTTTATTTTATGTCCCATTATCTTAGTCAGATTGTGTTAAAATTACAGTAAGATATCATCAAAAATAAAGAATCTATTTTAGTTAAAAACTCTTCAGTGACTTTTTGGACGCCCTGTATATAAAATAAACTTGGCGGTCGGGTTTCGATTCCAGCTTGTCTAGACACACTGAAGAGCTATAATACAGCGAAACAGTCTTTTTGTGGATATATCTATATATTAATATGATAGCGTGTGTGTTATTTTCTGTGTCAAGCTTACATCTTTTTTCTTCAAAGCTCTGTTTTACCCAGCGTTCTTGGGGACACTGACTTCTACTAAGGTTGCTTCTTTCTCCTTGTCTCATATCACTATATCAGGTTTAATAGCTATACGTCTTCTAAAGCTGTAGAAATCGCATAGTCACAGTGGATGGTGTATGACTTATTTCCAACTGTTCTTGCTGGTAAATATGTTCCCAAGACTTGTTGCTGCGTTCGATATTCAACTTTTTACAGGTCGTCTAATGGAGATATTTACACACTCCATTCTGTCGCATTATATAGTAGCAGCCCCCCCCCTGAACCTTACAGTTGGATGTCAGATGGCTCACACTCTCTACTTGTGTGTGGCAGAACCTGCACTTGTTGTCATTGCTGAGACCACTCATCTTCTCGAACGTATTGATTATCAAACCTTGATCTTGGCTAGCCACTATAATCCTCTTCTACTGAGTAATTCTTCCCTTTTCTTGTCCCATATCAATGTCAGGTCTAATAGCTCTATACGTACATAGGTATGTAGCTGTAGGAATCGCATAGTCATAATAGACGGTGTATGGTTTATTTCCAACTGATATTTCTGGTATATGTTCCCAAGAAATGCTGCTGTAGTCGATATTCATCTTTTTCCAGATCTTCCAGTGGAGACATTTACACACTCCATCGTGTCGCGTCATATAGTAGCTATCCCCCGGCAGAACCTTACAGCTGGATATCAGATGACTCACAGTCTCTATTTCTGTGTAGCAGAACTTAGACTTGTTTTTATTGCTTAGTACACTCATCTTTTTAAAAGCATTTGTCATCAAGCTTTGATCTTCAGCACCCATTATAATCCTCTTCTGATCATTCTGATCTGATTTTGTCAGTTTATAATACCTTCTTTAATCCTGCATGAATTCACCCAGAATGCTTGTAAACTGAGATAGAGTTTACAAGATGCATGATGAGGCGACAAGATAATATAGTGGTTGTTAAACCAATATCGGTATTATTATTATTATTATTATTATTATTATTATTATTATTATTATTAGGGCTGCATTCTTTCAAAGAGCATTTAAACTTATTGATTCTTTCTAATATTTTATGTGCTGTTTTTATTCCAAGATTTTTTTAGTGTTAAATTTCTTATAGTTGAATTTTATTGTTATTGTCAATTTGAGATATGTATCGGTGTACAATATTTAAAACCTTTTGTCTAATTTAAAGTTTGGTTGAAGTGATTACAATAGTATCGGTTTATATAGTTTGAGTTATAATGACTGAAATTCTTTTTTGCAGTAATATTGTTTAAGTTTCGAAGGATTCATTTAATTTTATCATCGACGATATAATTAGGGAATATGTATTGTAATATTTTATTGGAATGCCGTGTATTATTATATTAGGATGTAGTTATACCGTCTTAACCGACTTAAAACGATTACTTCACCTAATAAACAAAATAAAATAGAAATAAAACAATCAGAACAAAAACAAACAAAAAACTGCTGCAAGATAACGGTTGTGTGCGTTGCTTCTTTTCGTAATCGTTACTCCTCCATATTTCGACTTTTAATTTTGCCCTGAAACGAAAGACTATCATGCCCGGAAGGATTGGGGTGAGGTGAAGGCTAAAACTCCGGGATGAAAAGTTATAAAAAAAACGACGCTTTGTACAAGTTCTATTTCCGTACCTTTTTGTGCTTTGTTTTTTTGCAATAGATTAAAAACAAAATAATAATAATAATAAAATGAAACCATTTGCGGTTCCTTTTAACGGATCAAAGGTCATAGCTCTGTTTACAATAACCCAATTTTGTCTGAGATACTTTAAAGCAGTAAAGCACCCGGCCAGGTTTCCCTGCAATATCGGGATGAAATAGAAGTGGAATAGAAACACTGTGTTTTCTTAGAGTGATTAACTTTATGGCATATTTCTCGAGACATTTTATCATTGCGTTAGTTCTCCTGTTTTCTAGACGGTGATAGCTGACTTGGGGTCTCCGACGAAACATTTTCCAACAGATATTTTAACTGAAGAAATTTATCACATTCTTAGACAAATTATTATTATTATTATTTTACTACTACTACTACTATTAGTAGTAGTAGTAGTATCTACTACTACTACTACTATTGCTAGTAGTAGTAGTAGTAGTAGTATCATTAGTAGTTTGGAGTTGTATTACTATGCACATAGATTCGAAAAAGTTGTCAAAAAACAAATATATAACAAATGTTATCAAAGGCAAGATAAGTTACTTTTCTACCTAACTGGATAAATTTTTAGTGTTTTTACTTAATGTAACATGTTTATTCATCTCGAAAAACATACAGTGTTTACCGATGTATTGGAAAATTAAAAATAACGTCGGACTCTCTGTTGACCACGGTAAGTTTGGGAAAATAAGTTAAAAATAAAAAACTATACCAAATACTGTTAGAAACTTGCTCAATATATGTTCCCGTGACATAGGCAGACATATATTCGGTGGGTTTTTGACAGTATTTTGTATAATTTGTTTGTTTGAACTCATTTTCCCAAACTTACCGAGTTCAATAGTGAGCATGCCAACATTTTTATTTTTTAAATATATCGATAAACATTGTGTGATTTTCGAAGCGATTACACGTTTTAAAGTAGGTAAAACCACTAAAAACCTGTCCAGATAGGTAGAAGAGTAACTTATCTTGCCTTTGATAACATTTGTTTTATATTTGATTTTTGACCACTTTTTAGAATCTATGTGTACGGTAATACAAACCCAAAATTTAACTTGAAAATAATATTTAAAATATATTATAATGATATTCATTTTTATTTCATTATATCTTCTCTCTATTTCAATAGTTATAAGCTATAGTTAAATAAAAATGAACACCATTATAAACAATATATGCAGTCCTGCATTTTCCTGAAACAGAAAACAACATGGCTGATGAGAGCCTAACATTATTTACCATTAACTGGTCCCTCTTATGATAGGCTTGAAACCGATGGTACCAATGTTTTTCTGACCTTCTGTACAATTTTTAAAAAGCTAATTATACCTAATCTGAGAGTCTAAGATTCAAACTCTTTAACCTAATATTCACAGATAATATGAATTGGAATAAATACTTGGAAGATACTGCCAAGTCAGCTGCAAAAAGGTGAACTCCCTCTACGGAGCTAGAAAACTTCTCATTTTGTCAGTATCTTATATCTTTAAGAAGCCACCATTCGCATGAAGCATTGCTGTCACATCTGGGATGGAACAACAACAAATAGTATTTTTCTCTTAAACTGGCTCTTAAAAAATGTCTCTAATCTAATAAGTCGCACACTATCTACCAAGCTCCAGTCACTGTCATATCACTGCAATGTTGCATCGTTGTGCTTGTTTTATAAGTACTTTAATGGAGTGTGCTCCAATGAACTTGCTGCACTGGTGTCCAAATCTGACAATCAGCAAAATCCCACCCTTTCACTGTAAAGATATCGTCACATTTTTTTTTTTTTTTCATGTTCTTTTCCTTCTTCGTGGTACGGGTTCGAGCCTGCCTGCCTACTACCATTTTTTTTTTTTTCCTCAACACACACTCCAAACACCCAGGCAACGCCGGGCACCCAGACTAGTCATAGATAATGCGCACAAAGATCAAAATTGATAACAGTGAATAAACAGTTCAGTCTACATTACCGATCGGACGATTCCAATATTTTTCCTGCTTCCGATACAATTATTAATTCCAAAATCATCTAAAACTGTAGACTTTTATTGTGGAGGGGTAATGAAGATCCATCATCTATTATTAAATACGAGGGCCATTCCAAAAATAATGCCTTCTATTTTTTTATTCCGTACGAATGGATTGGAGGAGATGGCAAACTGCGTTGTAATGATGACTGAACTTATTCATTTATGACTATGTAGAAAAATAAATTCTGAAGCACAAAAGGTCACTCGTTTTAATGGTACCACTTCCGTCTTCACAACTCTTCAGCTTTTTGAATAAAAAAAATAGGAAACTTTACTTTTAGAACGATTCTCAGAGTGATATAATTTTCTGATCTTAAAATCGATCTCAACATTTGTACCGTGTATAATGTATACGCATGTCAGCACATCGCACTGCAACTATCAAACATTAAAAAACGGTTTATTTAACAAGATAAAAAAAAAATCAGCAATCTTCGACAATGGAAAAAAATTGTATCAACGTGAGAAAGGCTCATGGAGCCGAAAATTGACTTAAAAAAATAATTTACTGAAAAAAAAATCCTGCATCATGTTTTCTGGGTTTTTTTTTTTCTTTTTTTTTTATGACGGATTTTCAAATTTCTCATCATATCGATGCTTCTGCTGTTGTAAAATTGATCTCAAATTATATAAATATTTATGGATTGCTGTCTAAGACTTATTTTGTTTTTAATTTTTATTTTATAATTTTTATTTATTGCTAAGAACCCCCATTTTTCATACAATACTTTATTAAAAATATTTTATAAAGAATTGATTTCAAATTATATAAATATTTATGGATTATTGTCTAATATTTATTGTTTTGTTTTGATCAAAATATTTTTTATTATTATTGCTAAGGACGCCCATTTTTTATACAACACCTTTTTAAAAATATTTTATAACGAATGAATCCAAAGGGATGGGGGGAGAGATGGGGGATCGGGTATCATCCACTTTTTCTATCCCTAAGTTAATTTATCACTCACCATAATACCTCATTCACTCTGTGACATGAAGCTATTGAAATATCCCAACATGAATGGATGTTTTCAAAATTTTATTTACAAAAACGTAATAAACATTTTTTATCATTTAAAAACACAAAAATACAGTTTTGTATTGAAAAGGATCAAACATTTATGTACAAACATAAAAGAAAACAAAAATTAAACATGAAAAAAAAAGGAAAAAAAATGTCGGATAGTGGGAGATGGGATATCACTAGGCCTTTAAAACACCCCAAAATAAAGAAAAACAACAAAAAAAAAGAAATAAACTAAAGAAAATGCTAACTATATTGTGTTAGTGAGGGCCCTCCCAATCCATTCTAGTTGATGAAGTACTCGCTGAAAACAAGAAAGACGCGTCCTAAGAGGGAATGGGCAGTCTACGGGCAAAAGAAGGGTCAGAGAGGTTCTTGTGGTATGCGGTAACCTCTAGAATAAGTATCATCAGGATGGGCCGAGGAAAAAGAAAATTATCATTAAAATTTCACAAAAATCGAAAGCCGGAGGGCAAAACGGCCGAAACATTGTGACAATAACAACCAAGATGAGGAAGTCAGTCCGACAATCTCAATCAATGAAAACACCTCATCTCAAAAATACAGACAATTACTAAAATCGAAAGTATCTGAATTTTCATAAGGGATTCTCTCCCCTTTTTATTCTGTATGAATAAAACTAAATAAACTAAATATGACAGTTGCTTAGCAATTGTGTTCCAAAATTTAGAATAAGTTATTTAGTTTAGGAGTGAATCTTATACATGAAAATATAGAAACATATACACATGCTTAACTTTAGCATTCCTAGAATTCTTTTTCTGGAATGATTCATGGCGAATTGTTGCCATATTTCACAAAAGTATTTTTCCCCTCGGAGGGCCAATTATGCAAATTGTTCGCAGCTATAATTACCTCTTGAGTAACTTAGATTTTAAAGTCCGGTTCTGACCGTCTAGATGATGTTGGGGTGAGCAGCTTCAAATATCATCTCAACTGTCACACATGAAAGATGATGGAGGTCTGAACAGATCTGAAAAAGAGAGAAACAGACCAAATATCAAGGTCTCATTCATGTATGATATGAAAAGAAACTGAAATCTTAGGGAGATATCAATCATACCAGTTATTATAGGTGCCACAGGGCTTATGAAGAAGAACCTGAAGTCCTACCTAACTAATATTCCTGCTGAACCAAGTGCAAAAGAGATCCAGACAATTGCACTTTAGGGAACAGCGAGGATACTAAAAAGAGCTGTCGGTTGGTTTCAATAAAAAGCATACCCAGCGTTACAATCTTCAAAGAAAGAGAAAAAAAAAAAAAAAATTAAAAAAAAATAAAGAATCTGTGAGAGAACTAGTGCTTTTCATTGGTCGAGCCCCAGAGTTTTCTTTGAAAATATCTTAGAGAATTCATATCAATCTGATATTTCTTGAGAAGAGGTTCTAAAGAAGGGAAGGGAAGGTATTTTATTATTATTATTTTTAATTTTTTTACTCACGTAACAAGGTATATCATCACTTTGACGTAAGGGGCTACTATTTGGGACCACGCTAAAGAAAGATTAACAAGATGTTGGTTTACATTACATTTTAACTTCTGCAAATCAGTACAATCAGGGAAGCGGGTAGCAGGAAGGGAATTCCAAAGTCTAGCTGTTTGAGAGAAGAAACTATTAGAATAGAAAGCTTTCTGGCATTTAGGGACCTCAACAGTGAAGAAGTGTGATTTTGTTGCTGACCGGGTTTGTCGGAATATGTACGTCGAGGGGGCACAAGTGCAACAAGTTCATCAGAGCATATTCCATTAAAATATTTGTAAATCAAGCACAGAGATGCCACATTGCAGTGATGGGACAGTGGTTGGAGCTTAGTTGACAAAGTGGGACCCATTAGACTGAAGATTTTTTTTTGGACCTTGTAAGAGCTGCACGAAATATAACTTTAACCTTTAACCTTAAAAATGGTGTACATTGTCCCTAAGTCGGAGACCATCATCATGTCAGCTTTGGTCATGATCAGTGCAGTGGTATGGGCTGTAGGAAAGCATATATACATAGGTTATGACCTCAACCTTTGACCTTTATCTTGGAAAATGGTGTACACCATCCCAAGGTGGGGGACCATCATCATCCTGGTTTGGTCATGATCTGTCCAGTGGTATGCGCTGTAGGAGAATTGTACACACACACACACAAACGTTACTACTTTATATATATATAGATTATGAGGAATAATTTGCCTGGTGGACTAATTCGCAAAAAAAAACAAAATATTAAAACATGATAAAGATAATGTCGTTAATCAAATTCCATCTGATATTTAGGCTTGACGATCTTAAAAAAAAGTCTTTCTTCTTTTATAGATAAAAGAGAAGAATTTTTATAAGGGAATATTTTACACCTGTGGAATGTAAAATATTCCCCTGTAAAAATTCTTTTTTATTTATAAGAGAAGAAAGACTATTTTTAAGATCGGATTTTTTCGCTTTTCGCTACTTATTGGGTGAATTTCTGTACAAAACATATCTAAGAACACTGCCAGACATATAAATTATCTTTGTGTCAATTTTGCAAAAGATAGGCTCAGTAGTTTCAGAACCTATGAGGAAGTAACCCCCCCCACACACACACATCCACACCCAAAGTGACTTATATATATATATATATATATATATATATATATATATCAGCTTGACAGGAAAGTTCCTGCGGTTTTTAACTTTTAAATTCAGATGAATTTATTTTTTAACTCAAACAAAAATTTATTCATCGAAATAAGTGCCATCAGAATCAACACACTTTTGTCAACACAAAACAAGTGTATTTTTGTAACGTAAAATCTTGCATTCTGGTGGCGATGAAGTTGCTGAAGACGTTTTTGATATCATTTAGGTTTTTGAAGCATTTCTCATGCAGAAAGTTGTTGAGATGCGTGAGAAAGCGATAGTCTGTAGGTGAGAAGTCTGGAGAGTACGGTGGATGAAGCAGAGTTTTGTAGCCCAATTCGTTCAACTTCTCCAGGGTCGGTTTAGCGTGCAGTCAGACATTGTCATGGAGGAAAATTGGGCCTTTTCTGCTGACCAATGCTGGGTGTTGTTGTCGAAGTTTCTGATGCATCTCATTCATTTGTTGACAGTACTTCTCCGCTGTAATAGTTTTGCCCATATTCAAAAAACTGTAATGGATGAGACTAGTCACAGACTACCAAACAGTCAGCATGACCTTCTTTTGGTGCAACTCTGGCTTTGGGAAGTGTCATGGAGCTTGGTTGGCATCTAACCACTGAGCTGAGCATCGCTGGTTGTTGTAAAGAACCACTTTTCATTGCAAATCACAACCCAGTGGAGAAACCAGTCGTTCTTATTGCATAAAAGAAAGGAAGATGACATTTCATAATGGCATTTCTTTTGGTTGTCATTCAATTAGTGAGCACTCATCAAGTTTTTGTCTTTTCAATCTCTTTCAAGTGGTTGGAAATCGTTATGTATGTTACATCTAATTCAAAAGCAAGTTCTCGAATAGTTGTGCATGGATTGGCTTCAGAGAAGACTCTAAATTGATTTTTGTCAACATTCGATGGCTGACCACTATACTCATTATATTCAAGACTCTCATCGCCACCACAAAATTTCTTAAACCACCATTGTGATGTGCGTTCAGTAGTGGTTTCTGGGCCAAATGCTTCCTTGATATCGTGCCTAGCTTGAATTGAAATAAGAATTTTGTGAAAATTTGAACGTTCTGAACAAAAGACAATTGTTTTAAAACGATTGTAATTTAAATGATACATAAAGTAAAGGTATTATAACAAAAACTTATTTGAAAATACATCATTTGAAATCAAAACTAAAAATTCCACAAGAACCTTCTTCTCAGCCTAATATATACATATTGACAAGCAAAACAGTCTTCTATGGACGACTATACAAGATCTCCTTGTTCGATAGAGAACTTTCATTAAATAATATCACCTGCTATTTATTTAGCGTAATACAAAACTCTTTGTTCCTAAATAAACAAAAGGTGGCAGTCAATGTTTAACTGGCCCTGACAGCATTCCAATTATAGTGCTGAAAAACCTTCAACCAGAACTACCTTCCATACTTACAAGGCTGTTTAAGTGTTGTCTTAAGGATAATTGCTTTCCAACATCTTGGAAAACCTCATCAGTATGTCCTGTATTTAAAAATTCAGGTGATCAATCATCTCCCTCTCAATGCAGGCCAATATGTCTGCTGTGCATCATGAGTAACTTGCTGGAATTTGTGTTAAATAGAGAAGTAGTCAACCACCTCAGCAAAAATAACCTTCTTAGTGACATGCAATA
This sequence comes from Euprymna scolopes, assembly GCF_053919585.1. NCBI lineage: Eukaryota > Metazoa > Mollusca > Cephalopoda > Sepiida > Sepiolidae > Euprymna > Euprymna scolopes. The sequence goes on from NC_136487.1 coordinate 50,708,812, forward strand.
TGGTTCCTGTTCTGCTAGATCTACAACCGATGTGCTAACAATTATATCTCATAGGATTAGCGAATCTCTTGACAGAGGCTTCCTTTCTAGGGCAGTTGCTCTTGATATATCAAAGGCCTTTGATAGGGTATGGCACAAAGGTTTACTTCACAAAATCTCCAGTAATGGTATAGCTGAAAATGTCTTCTCAATTATTAAATCATTTCTCTCTGATAGGTTCATAAAAGTAGTAGTTGATGGGCAAAAATCAGAAGCTCACAGTATTAATGCTGAAGTCACTCAGGCGTCCATCCTGGGCCCAACTCTCTTCCTGATCTACATCAATGATCTCCCAAATTACATCCTAACATCATTCATAGACATTTATGCTGATGACACTACTATCTATGGTAGCACATCTAAGACCGTAAATGCTAGGTTCTCTCCGATTCTCTCTCCTTTGATCTTGATCAAGTCATACAATGGGGAAAGAGGTGGCTTGTTACTTTTAATGCATCTAAAACCAAGCTTTTATCTTTACATCATCAACGCTCTGATCCCCATCTGGCATTAATTGAAATGAATGGCTTTCATCTTGCAACACTTCAAAGGCTGTAAAAACACACCTCGTGCAATGTGGAAAGAGGGGCAGGTTAATTTTAATGCATCTAAAGCCATCCATATTTGCATCATCAATGCTCTGATCCCCGTCTGGCATCAATTGAAATGAATGTCTCTCATATGACTACAATATGATCGTCTTCAAGTCCAATGTGAACAAGTTCTTGATGAGTCGTCTCCTTAAGTAATTCAATTTATCAAATTTCCACTACTAACGATTATTATATTTTCCCATTGACTACTGTACACTTAATAACCCTTATCCTTGAGTGGTCCCCGGGCCTTGATAAGTGGTGACTCCTTTGTAAAAAAAAATTTTTTAAATGGCATTGGAGATATGATTTGTATGAATTATGGGCAGAACCATCGACTGCCAATTATATGGTTGCAGGTTTGATTCCTGGCTTGAGATATGCACTAGTCTAGCATCTAGCCACACTGAAGAGCAGTCATACAGTAAAACTGTCTGCAGATGACATATATATATATATATATATATATATATATATATAGTAAACAATTCCAATACCACAAATATATTTATATAGCATTCATATTATTTTATTGGTTGTATGGGAATTGTTTAAAGTGCAAATCTATTTTTATTGAGTTTAAATCAATGTGGCAATTTTTCTTAAATAACTGTATTGAATATATACATTAAAAGTATATATCTTTTACTATACTTATTTATATATAAAGTGTGTGTGTGACTTATGAGCACAGATTTTATGTGTTTATTTATATCAACAAATGTTATCAACAAATAAACTTCCATATAGATAGACAAAGCTTACCTGCCCCCCCACACACATATATATATATGTAGATGTATATATGTGTGTGTATACACACACACACACGTAAAAAAAAAAGAAGCTTTCCTTCAGTCTTTACAGACTATGGATACCCACTGTAGGATGCCTGCGCGTGAATATTTTTGTAGCAAGAGTTGTGCAATCTCCAACCAGACTTCTCCTGGGTCGACATTGTTGAACACCAGTGGTAAGTGGAGCTTCAGAACGACTGGAAACAATACAGAGAAAAGCGGAAAGCACATACAGCGCCTAAAATTCCTAAATGGTTACCCATCTGGTACTAGCCAGGCTTAACGTTGCTTAACTTTGGTGATCTGACGAGAACCAGTACGTTAACGTGATTATGCCATATACATACATACACACACACACACACACACACACACACATACATACATACATACACACATACACACACACATACATACATATATACACACACACATACATACATACATACACACACACATACATACATACATACATACATACATACACACATACATACATACATACATACATACATAGACACACACATACATACATACATACACACATACATACATACATACATACATAGATGATGGCAGGAAACTCGTTCTCGAGTATTGCCATTACTTAATAGATCTCTGGCTCAAATGAGGCAAACATGAGCTCCACTAGCAGCACGTGCCGGATGCTCACTTCTATGAACCTTCTACAGTCGTGCACATCTGCTGATGACCGGGTTCAGGCTTTGGTGCTCTAAACACCTGCCAGTCCAGACTTTAGACGTTCCAGAGCCTTTATTTCCATTGACGCCCATATCTGCATCAGTTTTCATTGAGTGTCCGTTTACCGTTTTAGGCTACAGCCAGCCTTTTGTTATCGAGATACACACCGATGGTAAAATGTGTATTCCATTACATATCACCTTTTATTACATAGCCTTTGCCCCGAGACAATCCCACTCTCTGAACAACTGCCACATTGAACCAAAAAGAAAAGCAATTCAACATCATTGGATGCAGAAGTTGCTGCAGGTTTTATATCAGAGTTTTCCTTCTCCTAGAGAAGCATACATACATACATACATACATACATGCATACATACATACATGCATACATGATGATGATTGCAACGTCTTGTCAGACGAGTGCCACTCCCTCAGACATTTAAAATCCATGAGCCCAAATGCCTGAGGGAGTATCTATACAAATATGATGTTACAGAGTCTTAGCTTTGTACGACAGCTAAGTCTCTCTCTCGGTTCAAAATGTTGAGATCCAGCAACAAACAAGAGCAAGATAGCCAGCAACAAATTAAACTGCAGACCAGCTTAATGCGGGTAATGGTCTTCCGCTTTATGGTTTTTTAAATCAGAGATTTGCTTCTCCTAGAAAGGTTGCCTTCACCACAGCTTACGGGATCCCTCTCCACCCCAATACACATATACACACACACAAATATACACGGTGCTAGTTGGCCGTTGACCCAGAAAAAGAGTTCATTCGCCCTACATACATGCATACATACATACATGCATACATACATGCATACATACATCCTATTTTATGCAGTAAATCACAGTTGTTGTCTACTTTCCGAGTCAATTTGTTAACTTGGTCACAATGAAGCATTCTACTTATCTCACCATTAGCCTCGTTTTAGCTTGACAAAGGGAGATAACAGTCTGGATAAAAAAAGAGCAACGAAAAGCAATAACTAAACATTTTACAAAACCACTTAGCAAGAGTCAGCAGCAAACTATCGGCGTAGAAATGTCCATGAAACTGGCCTGCTTCCTGCTCCTTCCTTTTGATTTATGGCCACATTCTTGAGAACGTGATAAGACATTGCATTACAGGATTGCTTAACAATTCTAGAGACGGCAGTATCCACAACTTGTCGAAAATCAAGCACGCCTCCGCAATATTTACATCGCTGATCCAACCGATTTTTTTTTTTTTTTTTTTTTTTTTTTTCAAATGCAGTTGAAACTTGCTCTGTCTCTTCAGCTGATTCTTACAACTTTTGTCTGTGGCAGAGATTGTTTTGAGAAAACTAGGATTGTTAGATAACAGCGATATGTACTTCCTTCCTACGGAAAAAAGATGTGATATAAAAATAACAAAAAAATGTGATGTATATAAAAAAAAAAAAAGATGTGATATAAAAAAAAAGATGTGGTATATAAAAATAAAAAAAAGATGTGATATATATATAAAAAAAAAGATGTGATATATATATAAAAAAAAATGTGATATATATATAAAAAAAAAGATGTGGTATATAAAAATAAAAAAAGATGTGATATAAAAAAAAGATGTGATATAAAAATAAAAAAAAATGTGATATATATAAAAAAAATGTGATATATATATAAAAAAAGATGTGATATATATATAAAAAAAGATGTGGTATATAAAAATAAAAAAGATGTGATATAAAAAAAAAGATGTGATATAAAAATAAAAAAAAATGTGATATATATTTAAAAAAAAGATGTGGTATATAAAAATAAAAAAAAGATGTGATATAAAAAAAAGATATGGTATATAAAAAAAAAGATGTGATATGAAAAATAAAAAAAAGATGTGATAATCGGGTGGTAAACAAAAAAAAGTCAACACTCCTAAAAACTCACTCTGGCTCTACAAAAATAGACATGAACAGACTTTTGGCCTTCAAGGATCAAAGTGCTTTTTTTTTTTAAACCATCTTTACCGGCTTTGTTCAAGTTCTGCATGTCTTTGTTTACTTCCGTTTTTTGCTGACTGTTCTGCTTCACGATGAATGCCCCGAAAAAGTCCCTTCAGATTAATGTTTACCAATTTTAAATTAAGCAAACGAACTTGGCTGCTTTTCAGAATATTTTAACCGGTAAACATCCATCAGGAGAGACTTTTTTGGGGGGGTATTCATCATGAAGTAGAAGGGTCAGCAGATAATGGAACTTGAACAATGCCCCTTTATTTGAATTTTATATTTTATAGAAAGTGTGCCCCCTAAAAACAAATAACTTTTAAAATAAGTGAAATACAAAAAAAAATTAAGGAAAAGAATTGCTTTACACAAGATCTGAAGTTGTATTGCATAATTAAATTTTAACTGCATCGGTGTACTCATACGTGAGCATTAATATGTGCAGAGTTATAAGTTTTTGCTCAACCCCATACTTAGTGCACCTTAATCCCAAATAGTAGCTCCTTACTTAGTGCACCTTAATCCCAAATAGTAGCTCCTTACACTAAAGTGGCAATATATCTTGTTTGGGATGAATAAGAGTTAAAAAAAATTTTTTTAAATGTATGAGAAAGACCCAACATGTCAGGAGTAACTTTAAAGGAAGACTAAAAAGGAATTAAAAGTCCTTAGGGAGAACAATATATTAACATGTATATTAACAATATATTAACATGTATATTAACAATATATTAACATGTATATTAACATGTATATTAACAATATATTAACATGTATTATATGGTTGCCTTTCATGCATATCTGAAGTTGTTTAATGCTGCCATTTGCCTCTGGCAAATATATTATTTTCATGGCAAGTGCTCGTCTGAGCTCCAATCTACGGCCTTCGCTGGCCTTACTTTCACAAAAAACTCTTGTCTAGTTGAAACCACTATCAATAATTTCCTCCACTCTTTATCTGTGCCTAAAGCTAAATGTAGATTCCACGAATAAAGATTCTTTCTTAGAACTGCATGATGTAACTGCTGAAAAACGCTCCTATAGTCCTCAGCGGTCAAGCGATAGGCTGGAAGACCTCATATCAGAAACAAGACTCTACTGGCAAAGGACAAGGGGGTCTCTTGAGATTGGAGCTTCTGGTTTCAATGAGCTCATTTTCTAACATTTGGACACTATTTTAACTTTAAATGAAAGATTACTTTATTATATAGAAGATAAATTTGCTAGTATTTATCTCCCTCCCAATGCAGGAAAATGTGACTCAAGGTCAGAAAATAGGGATTAAAAGGCAAGTGCACAAGAGCAAGTGCACTTTGGCCTACAAAAAATTAAAAAAAAATGGCTGAGCAGCTATAATAAACCAGTAGAGGCAAGTTAGTAATAAACTCCTTTTCAAATCGTGAGAAGGTAAAGTCTGGGAGTGTGAACCTCCAAGAACTACACAGAATTATACTACAACATTCAGCAACCATCATTTTGGTCTTCTTAGTGCGCTAATCAAACGTATCCAGGACTTCAATTATTCAGGAGGATTCACTGACTCTGTTTGTGCTATAAATATGTGTATTGATCAGCTTTTAAAGTATCAGTCAAACCCATCCTATTCTATAGATCAAACTCTCGGACATTAAATATTACTTGATCTAAGAAACTTATCACTAGGGCTAGGACAACAGCATATTCTTTTCATTGTTTTGACTCTCGAATGTCTATCTGTTAATATCTTATATGCTTTTATATAGAGTGATGTAGTTCTCTGTTGATTAACTGTGTCAAACTGTGTTGAATATATACTCAAGAGTCAAAACAATGAAAAGAATATGCTGTTGTCATAGCCCTTGCTTCCACTCACATCTTCATATTTTCAGTTATTTAACACTAAATTTTGGTGCTGGCTAGACATGTATCCAGACATGATGAATCTACTCAAAAAAGTACTTTAGTGATATCCAGGGTTCAAGCAACATGCTTTGTCCTGGATATGACCTTAAACTATATCCGATGGTGAGGCCTCATTTTGCGGGCTTTGGAGACTGTGGAGCCACACCTTAATTGCCATTGCTCCCAGATCCACTCTGACCCGAAGTGGTAGTACCTGCTAGGGTCCCAACTATGGGTTAAATTGAAACTGACTTTAAAAAAATATATATATATTCTATTAAAAGCTTTTTCTTCAAAATCATCGGATTCGGCATTAAATAACCTGAAAAGGGTTAATATGTCGTAAAACAAAAACAACCAACAACCAAATCAAGCAACATGCACTTTTGAATTGAACCTGTTGACTACAATGAGTGTGTGAGTATCATGACGCATTAACTTTCAAAATCTTTCACCATCGATTGGTCGATGACAATATCAAAAGATATTTCTGAGTTCATTATATAAATTATTGATCAGCTTTTAACAAAAAAAATTTTTTTAATACTAATTCATTACCATGTGACATCTGGTATTACATGTGTTTATTTATTTTTATTTATTTATTTTAATCTTGCGGGTCCTGGATATGACCTTAAACTATATCTGATGGTAAGGCCCCAGCTTACAGGCTTTGGGGAGTGTGGAACTACCCCTTAATTGCCATTGCTCCCAGGTCCACCTGTTAGGGTCCCAACTATGGGTTAAATAGAAACTGACTAAAAAACAAAAACAAAACAAAAAACATTCTATTAAAAAAATTTTCTTCAAAATCACTGGATTCGGCATTAAATAACCTAAAAAGGGTTGATATGCTGTAAAACAAAAACAACCAACTTAATCTTGCCTTGCATTTCTGGATAGCGAGGTTTTGTGAGAGATAGTCATGTTTTGTGAGAGATAGTCATGTTTTGTGAGAGATAGTCATGTCTTGTAAGAGATGGTCATGTTTTGTAAGAGATGGTCATGCTTTGTAAGAGATGGTCATGCTTTGTAAGAGATAGTTATGTTTTGTAAGAGATAGTAATGTTTTGTAAGAGATAGTAGTGTTTTGTTAGAGATTGCAATGTTTTGTTAGAGATGGCAATGTTTTGTAAGAGATAGTCATGTTTCTTTGATAAGACAGAGGCGTGTTCAAAAAGTTTCTGTTTAGAACACAATTGAACCATGATACTTGACTTTTGCATTTTACACTTTAATTCAAGCCATTATTTAAAATAATTTTATAAAATCAACAGCAGGTTCTCTACAGTGCAATGTAGACTACAATGTATTTTGGACAAAATGTCATTTCTATATATAGCAGTTTACAAGCTTTGTGAACAGATGAAAAATTGTGAGAGATTGGAGTAAAGTACAGATTTCATTAATTCCTTATAAGTTTATTTGTTTGTTAATACAAATTATATAAGAATAAAAATGCTTGATCATACGAGGTAGCTTTTTTTTTTACACACACAAATAAAAACAAATTATGGTAGAATTGCAGCTCCTGGCTGTAAAGAGGTCATTTAAAAAATCTTATTATTTTAACTTCGATTGGTCGACCATGTTTCTGTGGTTTCCAGAAGTCAAGCAATAGGCTGGAAGGCCTCATATTACAATCAACCCTTTTCTGGAGAAGGACAGTTTTTTCAGGATTGGAGCTTCTGGTTCCAATGAGTAAGTGAGTATCATGGTGGACAAACTTTGTTAATATTCTACCATTAATTTGTTTATATTTTACCATTAATTTCTTAATAATCTACCATTAATATGTTAATATTCTACCATTAATTTATTAATATTCTACCATTAATTTATTAATATTCTACCATTAATTTGTTAATAATCTACCATTAATATGTTAATTATCTACCATTAATTTATTAATATTCTACCATTAATATGTTAATATTCTACCATTAATTTGTTAATATTTTACCATTAATTTATTAATATTCTACCATTAATTTGTTAATATTCTACCATTAATATGTTAATATTTTACCATTAATTTATTAATATTCTACCATTAATTTGTTAATATTCTACCATTAATTTGTTAATATTTTACCATTAATTTATTAATATTCTACCATTAATTTGTTAATATTCTACCATTAATATGTTAATATTTTACCATTAATTTATTAATATTCTACCATTAATTTATTAATATTCTACCATTAATTTGTTAATAATCTACCATTAATATGTTAATTATCTACCATTAATTTATTAATATTCTATCATTAATATGTTAATATTCTACCATTAATTTGTTAATATTCTACCATTAATTTATTAATATTCTACCAATTATTTGTTAATATGCTACCAATTATATGTCAATATTCTACCATTAATTTGTTAATATTCTACCATTAATTGATGGATGATTCAAGACAACATGACGGGCAAAGATATTAGTTTTCATAAAAATCAGACAGGAAGACATCGACTTTAAGCAAAAAAAAAAAAAAAGACTAAGTGTGTGCATCTATGCCATATTTCAGGAATTGTTGGTATTTTGCCTCCCATTTGGAATCCACACCATACACAGATGATTCATTCAACCCTTTCAAGGGTAATAGAAAATTGTGTTGTTTTTTTTACTTCAACTACAATTCCATTAAATTCACTATTAAATTACCGATTTTTTTAGATTTTTGAGTATGCTGAAAACGAATGCCACATATAAATTTTTTACAAACGAGTAGTTTTCTGGATATTAAGACCTTTATTATCCAATGTAATCCCTTATGTTTACACTGGCGGCCATGTTTTTTCCCAAATGAACAAGTACTAATGTGTATGCACATTACAAAACCCCACCTCCCCACGTTAAAAATGGTGACAACCACTGAAATTCATTGAGTGATACATTGGAAAAAAAATGTCTTAATATCCAGAAAACTACTTGTTTACTCTCAAATTTGAATTTGATATTCGTTTTCAGCATATCCAAAAACTTTAAAAGTCATAATTTTAAAGGTCAGTGTTGAGTTGCAGTTAAAGTAAAAAATTTACTAAAATGTTTTACTTTTTTCTTTTGTCAAATCTGTCAGGGAGATGTACGCTCCTGCTTTGTGCAGTTTCAGGTCACTCTTCAGAAAGGTGTAACACCTGTTAACCTTCTGATAATTTGGAGGATTACCATACAAGGGGGCAGATGGAGTTACTCGGTCGTGGTGAAAGCAATACATCTAGGAACGCTTCTGCCCTCTTCCCCATCTCCATAACCCACTACGAGTTCTTGCTTCCTTTCTGTTTGCACACATGTGCAGTTGGTACTGTCCACTAGTCTTCTGTGGTCTCCAGAGGTCAAGCAACAGGCTTGGAGAAAGCATAAGTAGATATTAGCTAACTATCATGAAATGTCGGTCTCTGTCCATGGCAAGGCAATGATTTAAGGGTGTGGTCAGGACTTCTTGTATTAAAGGTGATATTCTTGGTTCGTTGCAAAATCATCTACAGCAATGGTGTGTGGCAAACGTTTTCCTTGATTAAGAGCGAAAATTGGAGATTTGAAAACAATCAGATACCATTGTAATTCTGACTGAGAAATAAAGTTTGGTTCCAGGTGAAGTATAGTTGCAAAGCTGAAATTTAAAGGAATTGAAGATGTTATATTATCGGTTACCAAATCAATATATGTTGTATTGTCGAGGGTATATATAAACGAATGTATATTATTTATATTTACGTCTCTAAATTCATGCATCGTTTAGTTGTAAAAAATGATCTTCTAATGAGTGTGTATACAGAGTCTATATACGTTTGTGTACACGTTTCATAGTCAACTATACGGTATGTGTATATATGTATTCGTCTATGGCCGTCAATCATTGTGATCGTCTAATTTACATTTTGTTGTGTGTGTATGTATATTTAATTACAGTTTAAGACGGGAGAAGAATATACATAATACCTTTATAACATAAAGTACAAATAATACTTATTTGGGGGTTTGAACATCTGGCCAAATGGGAACATATCTGGTCCATCTTTGGTCTTGTCCGACGGAAAGCTACAATGGAGATTCCCCCCCCCCCCCCAAGAAAATAACAGAGGCCCGGGTTTTATTTTCGGCAACTTTTTATTCCAGAGTGTTTTCCCCCTTTTGGAAAGTTGCAATGCAGATTCTGACTATCGCCATTTCTGAACCCCTTTACTTGGATCCATCTTTTTCTGAGGACCGACTCTGTCCCTAACTCGACTCCAACTAACTGTCTCTCTCTGTATATCTCCTAACTCTCCTATATATATTCAAATTAATCCTTGCCAGAGACAAGTTGACAGAGAGACAATGTTTTATTTTGAAAAATTAAAGACACTTAATTTATTAAATTTATTTTTCTTGGAAGGATGCGAAAATTAGAAAATGAATTTGTGACAAAAACTCATTATTTGAAATTATATTTGGAGAAAACCCAAATACTTACTATTTTATTCAAAGAAAAAGATTGTGACAACATCATTATTTAATGAAGGAATTTGGACGAAACAAAATCCAAATATATCCTAATATAACATGAAGATATCAATGAATATTCTGAATATTTTGTATTTTATTTAGAGTGGCTAATTATTTAAAAGTGAATTAAAATTCGTTCATCCAAATGATAAATGAATAAAAAAGAAAACAATAAAGCATATATGAAATTTAACGTCTACAGCTCAGTAATTATTTCTTTACTAAAGAAGAGGAGAAATTATTTTTTTTAAATACTTGTATATTATTCTTAGGTTAGGATATAAATATTTTAATTTTTAGAGTATCAACTAATATTTTGTTATTTATTATTTGAGAAAAAAAGAAGAAAATGGAAGAAACGCATAAACTTAAGATTTGCCCAAGATTCTGAGTAACTCTTTCAATTAAGAACAGTTTTCTTGAATTTGTCCTCAGTCGTGCAAGATTTCCGTAAAAAGAATGAACTGTTTCATTGAATTTGTGTATCCAGTCGTGCAAGATTTCCAACATAAAAAAAACAATTCCTTTCAAAGAATACTTATCGTCTGTCAATAAGAACTTTTGAACAAATTTTATAAAAAAATAATACACACACACTCAAGACAATTTTCCTTTCAAAAATTATGAATTATTGTAAAGTTTCAACTGTTAGTATTCTGTTACCATTTTTCTTTCAAATGACATATGAACAAATATGCATTGCCTATCTTTCTTTTTCTTTATTTTCAATAAATTTCTAGTTCTTTTATGTACAAGCAACTTTGTCATTCATTTATTTTAAACTAGCAGATGAGTCCGACGTTGCCCGATATTAAATGTAAAATTAAATTCCTTTAAAAAAAAATGAAGCAAAAAAAAATCAGAAAGAAACTGAAACCTGTGCATGCGAGTATTATGTTTTTTTAAACAGTTCATTTCTTGACGTTTCTGAATTTTTAAGATGAGGATTAGTTATTCGTGTTATTTTGATTCATCGGACTACTGTTCTCATCTTGAGTGTGATTTTCACAACGTTTTGGTCGATATATAACCTCCGACCTTCTTCAGGTGTATCTTGTCGATCTCAGGAATGTTTCTGTCGAATTCAGAAGGACCTGTGGTGCAGTGGTTAGAGTACTTGGAAAAATCAATTGTAAAAAGTGATATTCTCCTGAAGGTTGAAGGTTCAATCCTCAGCGTGGGTGACCAAAAAATACATTTGCGAATTACTTAGAACCTCTATGCAGTCATGGCTGATGGAACGAGAGCATTCTCCCCTCGTGAAGTAAATGAAGGGTTCCGCTTAAAATTTCGTCCAAATTCCGAAGTTCGATAGATGTAACCTCCGACCTTCTTCAGGTGTATCAACAAGATACACCTGAAGAAGGTCGGAGGTTACATCAACCAAAACTTTGTGAAAATTACACTCAAGATGAGAACAGTAGTCCGATGAATCAAAATAATACGAGTTCATTTCTTGTAAATAAAAAAAAAAAAATTAAGCTGAGATTGAAACCAAAACCTAAAATCAGTTAGTCAAGTATGATAACTATTAGGCCAGCTTGACAGGATCTTTAAAACGTGCTTTCAAACCTACTCATTCTTAACATAAAGAAACTGTCATGTAAATGATTCACGCATGCTCAGTCGTAAAACAGTTGACAAACAGACAAAAATTCAATGACCCCTTAGCAGCCCTTTCTTTCCAGATGAAAAACGATTATAAAAGTTTTCCACATGTCTGAATACCATATATACCAAATTTCAAATATGCAGATCAAAATTCCGTTGAGTAAATGGATTGAGCTTTATTTTCGCACACACACGCACACACACACACACACACACACACACTCACTTTTATAGATACATAGATTACTGAGAAAAGGTTGAACAGGCGGACATGTTTTATTGTTACACATTTTTTTTTCTCAATCATGTTGTGTCATCATCCATTCAACCCTTATCCTAGAGTGACCTCCAGGCCTTTATAAGTGTTGACCCCCCTCCTCCTAAAAAAGCGGTTGATAAATACCGGTAAAATATATTTAATTCTACTCGGCGGCGTATACATTCGCCATATTTATTTATTTATTTATTTATTATCATATCTCGACTGTTAACTATTCTGTGCGTTTACCATCCGTTTTTTTTTTTAATTATACTTAAATGTAAAGTGAACAAACATCTTGTTGCACAATTCCTCCACTTAGCAAGCTCCCTATACATGTCTCCTCTAATCCGAGTATCTACTTCCCCTTACGTCTCAGCAGCAGCAGTGCAGCTGCAGAGCACTGCAGCAGCAGCAGCAGCAGCAGCATTATGTCTTGTTTGAGACGACTTTTTCTTTTATTTTTTTTAATTAAATATTTAAAATTGTCAACGTGACTTAAAATACAACTAAATGCATACAAATACAACAACAACAAAAAAATACAAAATACAAAATGTATACGTTTACGTTATAAGCTGTTGGGCAGGCTCGAACCCTTCATGCACGAGTGTGTTGTTGCATATAAGAGTTTTACTAAGTGCGCAGCTTGATTCGGCATCTGATTTGGGGGCAAAATGAACGAATTATATTTTGTAAACGAGATCGAAAATTTCAGCATTAAACATTTTCAAGGGATAATAAAAATAAATATAAAATAACAATTAAAAAAAAAATAAAAAGAAAAGAAAAAGTAGATGTGGGTAGATTCTGGGCTGTAATCGCGTATTTTTTTCACGCGGTCTCCTCGGGTTCATTAATGATAGGCTAGAAAACCATAATATCCCAGATGCTGCAACCACATCCGGCCTCTGAGACAGATTACAGGAGGTTAGACCATACTCCCGGCCTGCCTCAAAGAGAAACAGTTTTACTTACTTATTTACTTATTTGTTTACTTCCTGGTTTCAAACTTATAAACTTCAGCGCTAAAAAGTTACAGAAAATCAACACGTTATTATTACAATTAGAATAATTTTTAATTTGTTTTATTATTCATCCAGCAAAAATTAATTGTTAAAATAATAAATATTTTCTATGTGTGTATGTGGGAGGGAGGGGGGAGGGGTAAGAAAATCGATCCGAGGTTCCCTGATTCAGTTTAAGCTAGAACTTCGGCATATTCCGGAAATAAATCCGGATACAAGTTCGGTATATTTCGGAATCAAGTACCGTTGGGGATTGGGAAAATTTTACTTCGGGACAAGATCAAAGTGTAGTATCTGTTCTTCAGATGCTGCATTGCAATGCTGCATTGCTGCTGCAGTGCTGCACTTCTATTTCTTGTTCTCTTTCGGTGGAGGAGAAATCCTTCACGACTGAGACAATTTTTATTTTTGTACCTTTTCTCCACGTTAAAAAACGACCCTGGTGTCTAACTCTGTCCCGTGGGGAGGCATAGTAAATAGGTACACACACACACACACACACACACACACACACACACACACACACACACACACACACTTTGGTCTAGATGCAGATAATATCAAATACAAGGGAAATAACTAAGTTTGACTAAACGATTCCTCATTTATAAATAAACAAAAAAAAACGAATTGTGACGCTGAAAACTAACTTTGTTTAAATTAAAACTTCATTACATTTGTAAATTTTAGTTTGGATTACAAACGAAACTGTCTGTTCCTATTTTTTTTAAATTTATACACAACTTCTTACAATCCGGCGGTTTAACTCTTTGTTCTGAGGGAGGTAACTCTATTTTACTAGTGCTTAGTGTCAGAAATCGTCATTAAAAATGCGTGATAAAAACTTGAATAATTAAACTTGATATCTTTCGAAGCTTATAACTACTTGAAAAATGTAATTTAAACCCTAAACATTGAATGAAGCAGAAAAAATTGTTGTAGAAATTCAATCTTTTCAGGACAAAATTTTTAAAATGTGAGGTTACACTTAAAAAAAAATCAACGTGGGTTTTAAAAAAAGTTTTTAAGCTTTTGACTTTACAGGTAAATATGCACCAAACTATTCTATTTTATTTTATTTTATTTTTTTTTTTGTTTTAAATTAGATCATTTTATTTGTTGATCTTTTATCTTTAATTTGTGATATATAAATCTGAGGTGAGAAAATTAATTTTTTTCATTTTAATAGACATTTCAAAATAGGGGGGGGGTAATTAAAAAAAACGTTTGTCTAGAATATTATATTCGGTTTATTAGAAAGAGCATAAAAAAACCAACAACCAAATCAAGCAACATGCACTTTTGAATTGAACCTGTTGACTACAATGAGTGTGTGAGTATCATGACGCATTAACTTTCAAAATCTTTCACCATCGATTGGTCGATGACAATATCAGAAGATATTTCTGAGTTCATTATATAAATTTTTGATCAGCTTTTAACAAAAAAAAAATTTTTAATACTAATTCGTTTCCATGTGACATCTGGTATTACATGTGTTTATTTATTTATTTTAATCTTGCGGGTCATGGATATGACCTTAAACTATATCTGATGGTAAGGCCCCAGCTTATAGGCTTTGGGGAGTGTCGAGCAACCCCTTAATTGCCATTGCTCCCAGGTCCACTCTGATCCGGAGTGGTAGTACCTGTTAGGGTCCCAACTATGGGTTAAATAGAAACTGACTAAAAAACAAAAACAAAACAATAATAATTCTATTAAAAAAATTTTCTTCAAAATCACTGGATTCAGAATTAAATAACCTAAAAAGGGTTGATATGCTGTAAACAAAAACAACCAACTTAATCTTGCCTTGCATTTCTGGATAGTGAGGTTTTGTGAGAGATAGTCATGTTTTGTGAGAGATAGTCATGTTTTGTAAGAGATAGTCATGCTTTGTAAGAGATAGTCATGTTTTGTAAGAGATAGTCGTGTTTTGTAAGAGATAGTCGTGTTTTGCGAGAGAGAGCCATGTTTTGCGAAAGAGATGCCAATGTTTTGTTAGAGATAGAAATGTTTTGTTAGAGATCGCAATATTTTGTTAGAGATAGTCATGTTTTGTAAGAGATAGTCATGTTTTGTAAGAGATAGTTATATTTTGTAAGAGGTAGTCATATTTTGCGAGAGATAGTCATGTTTTGTAAGAAATAGCTATGTTTTGCAAGAGATAGTTATGTTTTGTAAGAGATAGCCATGTTTTGTAAGAGACAGTCATGTTTTGTAAGAGATAGTCATCTTTTATAAGAGATAGTCACGTATAAATAACAGCTCAGAACACAAAAGCTTCTCATTCAAAATAGCAACAAGAAACATAAACGATAAAATAGCTCACACATTCATTGCGAAAAAATATCATTTAGATTTTATTGTCTCACAGCATATAAAATCCACAGTAGTTTCTTTGATAAGACAGGCGTGTTCAAAAAGTTTCTGTTTAGAACACAATTGAACCATGATACTTGACTTTTGCATTTTACACTTTAATTCAAGCCATTATTTAAAATAATTTTATAAAATCAACAGCAGGTTCTCTACAGTGCGATGTAGACTACAATGTATTTTGGACAAAATATCATTTCTATATATAGCAGTTTACAAGCTTTGTTAACAGAAGAAAAATTGTGAGAGATTGGAGTAAAGTACAGATTTCATTAATTCCTTATAAGTTTATTTGTTTGTTAATACAAATTATATAAGAATGAAAATGCTTGATCATACGAGGTAGCTTTTTTTTTACACACACACACACACACACACACACACACACACACACACACAAATAAAAACAAATTATGGTAAAATTGCAGCTCCTGGCTGTAAAGTGGTCATTTAAAAAATCTTATTATTTTAACTTCGATTGGTCCACCATGTTTCTGTGGTTTCCAGAAGTCAAGCAATAGGCTGGAAGGCCTCATATTACAATCAACCCTTTTCTGGAGAAGGACAGTTTTTTCAGGATTGGAGCTTCTGGTTCCAATGAGTAAGTGAGTATCATGGTGGACAAATTTTGTTAATATTCTACCATTAATTTGTTTATATTTTACCATTAATTTCTTAATAATCTACCATTAATATGTTAATATTCTACCTAGTGGTGGGACGATTAATCGGAATCGTTAATCGTAAGAATCGTGTATTTTGGGAGGTATCGGAATCGGAATCGCATCGTTAAAAAATACCTTAATTTTCCGATTCCTTCATTACGATTCTTTTAGTCTGATGTTGAAAAAAAGAAAAAAATGTCCTGATATTTCTAACCGCAAGAGAGAAATGCAGCATGTTATAAAAAGAAACCAAAGAAATTCATTACTAACAGGGCAATGCTTAGTGCCCCTCCCTTACAAGGTTCATTCATTTAGATCTATTGTAATCAAAACTACAAAAGAGTTAACTTGAAAAGAAGTATGCAGGGCTCTACATTGCGAGTAAAAATTAAAAAAAATACGCTTATCTTTTTGGTGACTTTTTTTTTTTTTACTAACAAATTTTCTAATACTGAATGAAAATGCTTTTTCAATTTATATTTTCTTAAAATAAAACGAGCAAAGTCAAATTATTTAAACAGTTAAATGTTTAATAGAACAATATACTTTTTTTCTTTTTTTCAAAGAAGGCTTTTGAAAGAAATATCTCTAAAATGAAATTGATCACGTTGTATTATTTCGCAAAATTTTGAAATTTGGACCAAATGAAAATTCGTTGAATTTCTTGAAATCTTTTTTTAACTCTTTGGTCCACGACTTAGCAAAATTATCAACTAGTCACTCAGAGCAGTTTTATTAGTGAGGGTCGAAATCGCAGAGTCTTTTTTTTTTTTTTTTTTTTTGCCTAAGTCACCATCTAGGTGTCACCAATTTTTTTAACCCTCCTTAACTTCAAAGAGTAAATACAATATATACAACTAAAAAAATAATTTTTAAAAATGCTGATTCTATTTCATGAAAAATTCTTTTAACTAGAAATTAAAAGATAGCTGACTGACAGCAACAGAAGCACTGGTTAACTACTGAACCACGTGGAAAGGTGTGGAGGGAGAGGAAAAAAGGAAATTAAATGATGATAATAAATTATGATAATCGTCTTTGAAAGGCACTAAACTCCTAATATTTACTTCTTTAAAATTTTAGGCGGCATTCCCCGGCGATTTTAAAGAACTCTCTCTCAAAAAAAAAAAAAAAAAAAAAATTTAATTTTTAAGGTTTGGGAAAGATATATTTATTATAACCGAATTCCTGTATGAAGACTGGATCTACTTTATTGGACGTTAATTTGTGAGATAAGTAATTTTTCAATGTTTAATATATTTTTAAAGTTTCAATTATCAATTAATTTTTTTTAATTGCGTTTTATTTTCAATTTATTTAAAAAAAAAAAAAAAAACAGGATTTAAAATGTATTTTTCAAGGTAACAAGCTTCGAAAGAAGTCTAATAAAAAAAATCACTTAAGTTTTAATTTCGACAACCCTGAGAATTTAATTATTAAAAAAATATTGAAATGTGACATTTTTTTTTAACATTTCTATTAGTTCAATTAATTTTCTTTCAATAATTCATTTCACTCAACAAACTTCACCATTTTTTGTTTTGTTTTTCTTTTATCTTTTTCTGTAATTTTGGTAATTATTTTTGCTCAATTTTATCTAGTATTTCATTTATTTTTATAGTGGTATCGTTTTTACATGTGTTCCTTTGATATACCCTATTTCAAAATTAGTTTGGCTAAACTTATTCTTCACGTTAGAAACAACGTGTAAAAGCAATGAAAAAGTAAGAAAAAACAATATGTGTTAACTACACTTTGTGAATTATGCACGTTCATTTATAAATTATTAAATTAAATATTTATCTTTTTTTATATTTAATTAGTATATATTTTCTTTCTCTTCCGCAATATTTTTTTTATTTAATTCATTAAATCTGTTAATTATGAGGACCAAAATAATGAATTGTGTTAATTTATTCTCTAATTTTCTTGTTTTTGTTCTGTTATATAAATTCTATTTTATTTGTTTTTGCTCTGAAGGATTAATTCTATTTTCTTTGTTTTTTTTTTTCTGTATTCCAATTAAGTAAAATAAATTTTCTCTAAAATAAATTTTGCTAATTTTTCCGTTTAGTTTACTATATAATAATTTTATTTAAACCAAAACACGACTGTGTAGGCATAAAATATCTCTTCCAAAGTTAGAGAACATATTTGGGAACTACCCGACCATAAGTATAAAACTACCTGGTATATTCCAAAATAATAATTCCCTAGGAATCGGAATCGTACTTGGTATCGGAATCGTTAATCAGTATTTTCCTAGAATCGGAATCGGAATCGGAATCGTATAAAAATTAGGAATCGTCCCAACACTAATTCTACCATTAATTTATTAATATTCTACCATTAATTTGTTAATAATCTACCATTAATTTATTAATATTCTATCATTAATATGTTAATATTCTACCATTAATTTGTTAATATTCTACCATTAATTTATTAATATTCTACCAATTATTTGTTAATATGCTACCAATTATATGTCAATATTCTACCATTAATTTGTTAATATTTTACCATTAATTGATGGATGATTCAAGACAAGAGGACGGGCAAAGATATTAGCTCTCATAAAAATCAGACAGGAAGACATCGACTTTAAGCAAAAAAAAAAAAAAAAGACTAAGTGCGTGCATCTATGCCATATTTCAGGAATTGTTGGTATTTTGCCTCCCATTTGGAATCCACACCATACACAGATGATTCATTCAACCCTTACAAGGGTAATAGAAAATTGTGTATTTTTTTTTACTTCAACTACAATTCCATTAAATTCACTATTAAATTACCGATTTTTTTAGATTTTTGAGTATGCTGAAAACGAATGGCACATATAAATTTTTTACAAACGAGTAGTTTTCTGGATATTAAGACCTTTATTATCCAATGTAATCCCTTATGTTTACACTAGAGGCCATGTTTTTTCCCAAATGAACAAGTACTAATGTGTATGCACATTACAAAACCCCACCTCCCCACGTTAAAAATGGTGACAACCACTGAAATTCATTGAGTGATACATTGGAAAAAAAATGTCTTAATATCCAGAAAACTACTTGTTTACTCTCAAATTTGAATTTGATATTCGTTTTCAGCATATCCAAAAACTTTAAAAGTCATAATTTTAAAGGTCAGTGTTGAGTTGCAGTTAAAGTAAAAAATTTACTAAAATTTTTTACTTTTTTCTTTTGTCAAATCTGTCAGGGAGATGTACGCTCCTGCTTTGTGCAGTTTCAGGTCGCTCTTCAGAAAGGTGTAACACCTGTTAACCTTCTGATAATTTGGAGGATTACCATACAAAGGGGCAGATGGAGTTACTCGGTCGTGGTGAAAGCAATACATCTAGGAACGCTTCTGCCCTCTTCCCCATCTCCATAACCCACTACGAGTTCTTGCTTCCTTTCTGTTTGCACACATGTGCAGTTGGTACTGTCCACTAGTCTTCTGTGGTCTCCAGAGGTCAAGCAACAGGCTTGGAGAAAGCATAAGTAGATATTAACTAACTATCATGAAATGTCGGTCTCTGTCCATGGCAAGGCAATGATTTAAGGGTGTGGTCAGGACTTCTTGTATCAAAGGTGATATTCTTGGTTCGTTGCAAAATCATCTACAGCAATGGTGTGTGGCAAACGTTTTCCTTGATTAAGAGCGAAAATTGGAGATTTGAAAACAATCAGATACCATTGTAATTCTGACTGAGAAATAAAGTTTGGTTCCAGGTGAAGTATAGTTGCAAAGCTGAAATTTAAAGGAATTGAAGATGTTATATTATCGGTTACCAAATCAATATATGTTGTATTGTCGAGGGTATATATAAACGAGTGTATATTATTTATATTTACGTCTCTAAATTCATGCATCGTTTAGTTGTAAAAAATGATCTTCTAATGAGTGTGTATACAGAGTCTATATACGTTTGTGTACACGTTTCATAGTCAACTATACGGCGTGTGTATATATGTGTGTTCGTCTATGGCCGTCAATCATTGTGATCGTCTAATTTACAGTTTGTTGTGTGTGTATGTATATTTAATTACAGTTTAAGACGGGAGAAGAATATACATAATACCTTTATAACATAAAGTACAAATAATACTTACTTGGGGGTTTGAACATCTGGCCAAATGGAAACATATCTGGTCCATCTTTGGTCTTGTCCGACGGAAAGCTACAATGGAGATTCCCCCCCCCCCCCAAGAAAATAACAGAGGCCCGGGTTTTATTTTCGGCAACTTTTTATTCCAGAGTGTTTTCCCCCTTTTGGAAAGTTGCAATGCAGATTCTGACTATCGCCATTTCTGAACCCCTTTACTTGGATCCATCTTTTTCTGAGGACCGACTCTGTCCCTAACTCGACTCCAACTAACTGTCTCTCTCTGTATATCTCCTAACTCTCCTATATATATTCAAATTAATCCTTGCCAGAGACAAGTTGACAGAGAGACAATGTTTTATTTTGAAAAATTAAAGACACTTAATTTATTAAATTTATTTTTCTTGGAAGGATGCGAAAATTAGAAAATGAATTTGTGACAAAAACTCATTATTTGAAATTATATTTGGAGAAAACCCAAATACTTACTATTTTATTCAAAGAAAAAGATTGTGACAACATCATTATTTAATGAAGGAATTTGGACGAAACAAAATCCAAATATATCCTAATATAACATGAAGATATCAATGAATATTCTGAATATTTTGTATTTTATTTAGAGTGGCTAATTATTTAAAAGTGAATTAAAATTCGTTCATCCAAACGATAAATGAATAAAAAAGAAAACAATAAAGCATATATGAAATTTAACGTCTACAGCTCAGTAATTATTTCTTTACTAAAGAAGAGGAGAAATTATTTTTTTTAAATACTTGTATATTATTCTTAGGTTAGGATATAAATATTTTAATTTTTAGAGTATCAACTAATATTTTGTTATTTATTATTTGAGAAAAAAAGAAGAAAATGGAAGAAACGCATGAACTTAAGATTTGCCCAAGATTCTGAGTAACTCTTTCAATTAAGAACAGTTTTCTTGAATTTGTCCTCAGTCGTGCAAGATTTCCGTAAAAAGAATGAACTGTTTCATTGAATTTGTGTGCCCAGTCGTGCAAGATTTCCAACATAAAAAAACAAGTCCTTTCAAAAAGTACTTATCGTCTGTCAATAAAAACTTTTGAACAAATTTTATAAAAAAATAATACACACACACTGAAGACAATTTTCCTTTCAAAAATTATGAATTATTGTAAAGTTTCAACTGTTAGTATTCTGTTACCATTTTTCTTTTCAAATGACATATGAACAAATATGCATTGCCTATCTTTCTTTTTCTTTATTTTCAATAAATTTCTAGTTCTTTTATGTACAAGCAACTTTGTCATTCATTTATTTTAAACTAGCAGATGAGTCCGACGTTGCCCGATATTAAATGTAAAATTAAATTCCTTTAAAAAAAAATGAAGCAAAAAAAAATCAGAAAGAAACTGAAACCTGTGCATGCGAGTATTATGTTTTTTTAAACAGTTCATTTCTTGACGTTTCTGAATTTTTAAGATGAGGATTAGTTATTCGTGTTATTTGGATTCATCGGACTACTGTTCTCATCTTGAGTGTGATTTTCACAACGTTTTGGTCGATATATAACCTCCGACCTTCTTCAGGTGTATCTTGTCGATCTCGGGAATGTTTCTGTCGAATTCAGAAGGACCTGTGGTACAGTGGTTAGAGTACTTGGAAAAATCAAGTGATATTCTCCTGAAGGTTGAAGGTTCAATCCTCAGCGTGGGTGACCAAAAAATACATTTGCGAATTACTTAGGACCTCTATCCAGTCATGGCTGATGGAACAAGAGCGTGCTCCCCTCGTGAAGTAAATGAAGGGTTCCGCTTGAAATTTCGTCCAAATTCCAAAGTTCGATAGATGTAACCTCCGACCTTCTTCAGGTGTATCAACAAGATACACCTGAAGAAGGTCGGAGGTTACATCAACCAAAACTTTGTGAAAATTACACTCAAGATGAGAACAGTAGTCTGATGAATCAAAATAATACGAGTTCATTTCTTGTAAAGCTCTTGTAAAGCTGAGATTGAAACCAAAACCTAAAGTCAGTTAATAAAGTATGATAACTATTAGGCCAGCTTGACAGGATCTTTAAAACGTGCTTTCAAACCTACTCATTCTTAAAATAAAGAAACTGTCATGTAAATGATTCACGCATGCTCAGTGGTAAAACAGTTGACAAACAGACAAAAATTCAATGACCCCTTAGCAGCCCTTTCTTTCCAGATAAAAAACGATTATAAAAGTTTTCCACATGTCTGAATACCATATATACCAAATTTCAAATATGTAGATCAAAATTCCGTTGAGTAAATGGATTTAGCTTTACTTTCGCGCGCACACACACACACACACACGCACACACACATACACACACACACACGCACACACACACACACATGCACACACATTCTCACTGTTATAGATACATAGATTACCGAGAAAAGGCTGAACAGGCGGACATGTTTTATTGTTACACATTTTTTTTTCTCAATCATTTTGTGTCATCATCTATTCAACCCTTATCCTAGAGTGGCCTCCAGGCCTTTATAAGTGTTGACCCCTCTCCTCCTAAAAAAAGCGGTTGATAAATACGGTAAAATGTATTTTCTATTCGGCGGCGTATACATTCGCTATCTTTATTTATTCATTTATTTATTATCATATCTCGACTGTTAACTATTCTGTGCGTTTACCATCCGTTTTTTTTTAAATTAAACTTAAATGTAAAGTGAACAAACATCTTGTTGCACAATTCCTCCACTTAGCAAGCTCCCTATACATGTCTCCTCTAATCCGAGTAGCTCCTTCCCCTTACGTCTCAGCAGCAGCAGCACAGCAGCACTCAGCAGCAAAAGCAGCATTATGTCTTGTTTGAGACGATTTTTTCTTTTCTTTTTTTTAATTAAATATTTAAAATTTTAAAATTGTCAACGTGACTTAAAATACAACTAAATGCATACAAATACAACAACAAAAAATATATAAAATGTATACGTTTACGTTATAAGCTGTTGGGCAGGCTCGAACCCTTCATGAACGAGTGTGTTGTTGCATATAAGAGTTTTACTAAGTGCGCAGCTTGGGGGCAAAATGAACGAATTATATTTTGTAAACGAGACCGAAAATTTCAGTATTAAACTTTTTCAAGGGATAATAAAAATAAATATAAAATAACAATTAAAAAAAAATAAAAAGAAAAGAAAAAGTAGATGTGGGTAGGATCTGGGCTGTTATCGCGACTTTTTTTCACACGGTCTCCGCGGGTTCATTAATGATAGGCTAGAAAACCCGATTATCCCAGATGCTGCAACCACATCCGGCCTCTGAGACAGATTACAGGAGGTTAGACCATACTCCCGGCGTCCTGAAAGAGAAACAGTTTTACTTACTTATTTGTTTACTTCCTGGTTTCAAACTTATAAACTTGAGCGCTAAAAAGTTACAGAAAATCAACAGGTTATTATTACAATTAGAACAATTTTTAATTTGTTTTATTATTCATCCAGCAAAAATTAATTGTTAAAATAATAAATATTTTCTATGTGTGTATGTGGGAGGGAAGGGGGGTAAGAAAATCGATCCGAGGTCCCCCGATTCAGTTTAAGGTAGAACTTCGGCATATTTCGGAAATAAATCCGGATACAAGTTCGGTATATTTCGGAACCAAGTACCGTTGGGGATTTGGAAAATTTTCATTTTATATATATATATATATATATATATATATATATATATATATATATATATATATATATATATATATATATATATATATATATATATATATACACACACAATTTGGTCTGGATGCAGGTAATATCAAATACAAGGGAAATAACTAAGTTTGACTAAACGATTCCTCATTTATAAATAAACAAAAAAAAAAACGAATTGTGACGCTGAAAACTAACTTTGTTTAAATTAAAAGTTCACTACATTTGTAAATTTTAGTTTGGATTACAAACGAAACTGTCTGTTCCTATTTTTTTTAAATTTATACACAACTTCTTACAATCCGGCGGTTTAACTCTTTGTTCTGAGGGAGGTAACTCTATTTTACTAGTGCTTAGTGTCAGAAATCGTCATTAAAAATGCGTGATAAAAACTTGAATAATTAAACTTGATATGTTTCGAAGCTTATAACTACTTGAAAAATGTAATTTAAACCCTAATTTTTTTTTTCAATAAAAGGAGCAAAGACCAAATTCTAAAATAATAACAGGTTTAATAGCAAAAATGTGCAATATTTGTTTTTTTAAATCGGTCTTCTTTAAAATAAAAAAAGATTTCAAGAAAATCAACGAATTTTAACTTACTTCGAATATAATAAATATATATAAATTCCAAAAAATCACTTACCTATAAAAAATACTAAGCAATGGGTACTTCCATTCTTCATTGTTAAGAATTTATCCATATTTATATTTTATATTCCATGTCTTTTTTAAATAAAATACTTTTTTAAGCAAGGATTCAAAATACCACTATATCAAATGTTCACGGCTGGAATAAAGGGGAGACAAACGTCTCCCTTTCTTCGAGTTGAAAACTTTGGTGGCCTGTAAGTGCCAGAATTAATCTCCCTTTCTATTTCTGGCTGTAAACAAAAGTTAGTAAATATGGGCCATCGTACTTGAAAAATGATCATATTTCAGTTATCAGTTTTTGCCGTTGAAAAAAATTCCACTCAACCGATTTTCCATTTTTAAAAAAATTCTCTTAAAAAAATACATGAGTTTTTGATTTAATATATTTTATTTCTTCTTTATGGAATTATTTTTTTAAAATCTTAAAAAAAACAAAAAAAAACATTGAATGAAGCAGAAAAAATTGTTGTAGGTATTCAATCTTTTCAGGACAAAATTTTTAAAATGTGAGGTTTCACTTTAAAAAAAATCAACGTGGTTTTTAAAAAAAAGTTTTAAACTTTTGACTTTACAGGTAAATATGCACCAAACTATTCTATTTTATTTATTTTTTTGTTGTTGTTTTAAATTAGATCATTTTATTTATTGATCTTTTATCTTTAATTTGTGATATATAAATCTGGGTGAGAAAATTAATTTCTTTCATTTTAATAGACATTTCAAAATGGGGGGGGGTAATTTAAAAAAACGTTTGTCTAGAATATTATATTCGGTTTATTAGAAAGAGCATAACATTTTTTACGTTAAACCTGAAAATATCCTAAAAATTGAACCAATAGAAAAATTTTGATAGATTTTTAAATTGAAAAAATTGAAAAAATTTAACTCGTAAAATTCGATTCATGTTATTACATAGAAAAAAATGGCCGCATGAGCGCGCGCAGGCACTTTGTGAACACTGTTTTTTAAAAAATAAAAAATAATATTTCTATTATTTTTCAAAAAACTTTAATAATTTATTTTGGAAGTATATTCCATAAAGAAATTAAACAAACCACTTTAAAAAGAGAAATTACGAGTTTTGTATATTTTATTTGCAGTTTTGTGTTAAGGGTGTCAAAAATTCCCAAAAAATTCTGACACACTTAGTGCTTTTATATTTAAATAACAAAAAAATATTGAATTTCAAGTAAAACAAATAGGGTAAATATAAGGATACGTGTAAGAAATTATTTCTCACATCCCAAATTTTACTCCCGGCAAAGGTAAAAGAATCCACAAATACAAAAGCCATACCTTTAAAACTCAAAATTTATTCACAAGTAATAGCAATGAAAGTTTATTGGTCCTGGTAAGTCCATTTGCAAAACGGTGGCTAGTTTTGCCTCCATATGCATGGAGCCTTTAGTTTGAATTCCTAATGTTTGAATGTTAGTTCTTTGTTCCTCGAAGGGATCTATGAATATTCAGGGTGGACTCGGCGGGAATGTTGGCGCTTATAATTAGGCATAATGCGAGTCTCCTCGGACTCTAGTTGAATTGTGATAAGATCCAATATTTGGTAAATAAAGCATGAAGAAATGTTCATGAATGTCATCCTGTAATTAGGATAATTTCAGCAATATAAAATTGTCTCTGCTTGTAGAGATGTGATCCTTTATTCACCAACAGTTTGGTGATACAACATGAAGAAATTGATGTAGCGCCCTGCACAAGGTAGCTGCTGCTTTCAGTCCATCCCTTACCGAGTTCCTGCATGGACTGCTGAAATAAAAGCATGATACAAAAAAGGGCGTTAGGCAAATCACCTGACTTATTCAAAATTAACCAATGATGGCCGACCACTAAACTGCGTGGGCGGCCTGAATGAAAAGAGATGGCAAATGTATTTGGAATTTCTCACATACGCTACAACAGAACACCGACCTCTCTAATTTGTTTTTTAGAGGTAATCAAGGTCGCTGAAAACGAATCTGACAATCAAACTTGTTGCAAATTTACTGTTTGCATGGTATTAACCCCTAAACCCAGGGACTATTTTCCACCATTTTACAGCTTCCGCTTACGCTAGGCGGAAGCACACGGTATCATAAACGACGGCTGTTGAATGTCCCTTCACATAGCAAATTGATAGTGTGAACGAAAGCTGTAAAATGGCGGAAAATAGTTCCTGGGTTTAGGGGTTAATACCATGCAATGGTAAATTTGTGAGGGGTTTTATTATCAGATTCGTTGTCAGCGACCTCTATTACCTCAAAAAAAAAAACAAATTAGAGTGGTAAGTGTTCTGTTGTAGCATATCCCTATATTTACCACAAATAATACCTACGTAATTAACATGCCGCAAATAGTAACATATCTAAAAATTACATAAAACGATAAGGTAGAAAATAATCATGAAAAAAGGCATTTGTAAAATCTAGCGATTTGGCTTCAAAATCTTCCAATTCGAATTGGAGAGTTAATAGGGGAGGTAATTAAGTCTTCACAAAATTTACTCGGTTATTTTTAGATACGTGCAAAATAAATAGCCGATGCTCGATATGTATAAACATTTTGACCCACTCCTTTACTTAAAAATTCACCAAAAATCAGGAAATTAACCAAATTTTAATGACGTTTTCAGTATTTATCAAATAATGATCATAAAATATATATTATATTTTTATCTTTGAATTTAGTGGAAATGTATTATTTTGTTTAAAAAAATACCTTTACTAAAGTTATGGTTTTCAGTAGTAGAAAAAAAAAAAATGAATGAATTTAGTTTTGCTTTTTTTTTATGAAAATAAAAATCGTAAATTGTAACAATAAAAAGAAAAATTAATTTTTGGGAGAACATTACAAAAAAAGCCTCTAAAATCCGTATTAATGATTTCTTTATAACGCAAAGAAAAATTAATTTTGTATTAATGATTTCTTTATAACTCGAAGAAAAATTAATTTCTCGAATTACTGATATTATTGAATTAAGCATTGTTTATTTAATATATATTATTTAATATTTTCACACAAAAAATTATAATTTCAAACCTATTTCTACTTTTTTTTTTTTTTTTTTTAGATTACACGTTTCGCGTAATTTTTATATGTAAGATTCTAATATTTTCCTTGTTTGAATGAACGTGTAACTTTCGGCGTAACATATTTTTTATATAATCCTGAAAAAAAGTTTTTATTTTATTTTGAAGCGAGAATACAGAAATATAATTAAATTAAAAAATGGTAAAAATTATGCACACGTTCACGATAGAAATGTACAGATGCACGACTGGGGGAGGGGGAAGAAAGAAAACTAGCACTCTCTACTTTCCTCCAACTACTTGACATCATTTTCAGACAGCCTTTTGACTTTCTGGCATTTAAGGCTCCTGTAGAATCCACGCTTAGACGATTTTGTTTTTGCTTGATGTCAGAATCTCCCATTTTGGGGACTAATTAAGCTATTCTTTGTACAAACAAGTTTTTTTTTTAATTATTTATTCAATTTAATATCTTAGGACTTTACTAATTATCTTTGAAATAGAAAACTTATATTTATTTTTCAAATGATTTTTACAATGAATTTAATTGACTTCAAAATTTAGCTGAATTTCTCAGCTTCCTAAAGTCGCCGTGAGAACATTTTTAATTATAACTTTTTTTTTCACATGTACAAATATTTTTTTTCCTTTCGCAAATTTCCTTTAGGCGTAAATCTTTATAAATACAGTCAAAAAGTAGTTGAAAACCTACAAAAAATATAATAACCAAGCTTTCAAAACTATGCCCCTTATCTTTTTCCAACATTATTTCCGTACCTAGTTATTTTTTATAAAGAAAATTCAAAATTCAAACAATTATTAAAAAAAGTTATTTGTTAAAGAAATCACAAATTATATATATACTAGCAGGTCAGCTCAGCTCAGCTTTGCTTGGGCCCTATGTACTGTTCATAACTTTATGTGCATATGTATATATAAATATTAAAAGTTTTACTCATGTTCAGGTAATCTACATCTGAAATTTCAAGTGTTTAGACTCAAAATTGGCGGAGGAGTTTGGTAGAGTCTTTCAACTTTGACCTCTTGGCAACCAAATTTTCGCCAAAAAACTGATAAAAAGCCTGCTTCATATCTGAATACTCTTTATGTAAAATTTCAAATGTTTCGACCCAAAATTGGCTTAATAGTTTGCTAGAGACCACAAAGATCAAATCTTTTGAACTTTGATCCCTCGGTAGTCAAATTTTTGGCCAAAAAAACGATTAAAAAACTTGCCCTATGTCTTAATACCCGTTATGTAAAATTTCAAATGTTTAGATCAAAAATTGGCGGAGAAATTAAATTTTTTAAAACTTTGACCCCAATTTTGACTCCTTAACTTTTATTTTGGGCTCAAATCAAATTAAAAAGTTTGATCCATGTCCTATGTCTAAAATTTCAAGTGTTTAGACCCAAAA
This sequence comes from Euprymna scolopes, assembly GCF_053919585.1. Taxonomy (NCBI): domain Eukaryota; kingdom Metazoa; phylum Mollusca; class Cephalopoda; order Sepiida; family Sepiolidae; genus Euprymna; species Euprymna scolopes. Next base: position 50,738,114 of record NC_136487.1, read on the forward strand.
TTGGCGGAGGAGTTTAGTAGAGTTTTCAAAGGTCAAATCGTTGAACTTTGACCTCTTGACAGCCAAATTCCTGGCCAAAACAGATTAAAAAGATTTTCCCAGATCTCAACACCCCTTATGTCAAATCTCGAGTTTGTAGATTGAAAATTGACAGATTAGTTTGGTAGGGCAATGTACACACACACACACACACACAGACAATTTCACTTTTATAGATATACTAGCATTTCAGACCGGCGTTGCCCATGTGTTTGGAGGTGTATGTTGAGCAAAAAAATAAAAGCGGTCAATTTTTAACTTTGACCCTATATGACCCCTTAACATTTATTGTTTGGGGTAAATCAAGTAATTAAGTTAGATCCATGTTCAAGGTATCTATATCTAAAATTTCAAGTGTTTAGACCCAAAATTGGCGGAGGAGTTTGGTAGAGTTCTCAAAGTTCAAATTGTTGAACTTTGACCCCTTAACAGCCAAATTTCTGGCCGAAAACTCCCAAATCTCAGTACCCTATATATCAAATTTCGAGTCTGTAGACTTAAAATTGACAGAGTTATTGCATAGGGAAATGTACACAGACACACATATACACAGATACACACACAGACACGTTCACTTTTATAGATATATAGACTAGCAGTTCAGCCCGTCTTTGTTCAGTCCCTATGTACTGTTCATAACTTGGCCTACGTGTGAATACATTTTATGTAACATTTCAAATGTTTAGACCAAAATTTGTCTGAGTAATTTCGTAGAGACCGCAGAGGTAAATTTTTTAAAAACTTTGACCCCAATTTTGACCCCTTAAAATTTTTAGGGAGGCTCAAATGAAATAAAAAGTTCGATCCATGTCCAAGTTACCTAAATGTAAAATTTCAAGTCTTTAGACCCAAAATTAACAGAGAAATTTGGTAGAATCTGCAAAGGTCAACTCTTTCAACTTTGATATTTTGGCAGCCAAATTTTCGCCACAAAACTGATTAAAATGCTTGCCGTATGTCTGAATACCCATTATGTATAAATTTCAAATGTTTAGATCCAAAATTGGCCAAGAAGTTTGCTAGACACTGCAAAGGTCGAATCTTTTGAACTTTGACACCTTGGCAGCTCAAAATTTTGACCCAAACCGATTAAAAAGCTTGCTCTATCTTTGAATACTCTTTATGTAAAATTTCCAATATTTAGACCAGAAATTGGCTGAGTAATTTGATAGAGACCACAGAGGTCAAATTTTTTAAAAGTTTGGCCCCAATTTTGACCCCTTAACATTTTTGGGGGGAGAAGGGCTCGAATCAAGTTAAAAAGTTTGATCCATGTCCAAGTAACCTACATTTAAAATTTCAAGTGTTTAGACCCAGAATTGGAAGAGGAGTTTGGTAGAGTTTTCAAAGGTCAAATCGTTGAACTTTAACCCCTTGACAGCCACATTTCTGGCCGAAAACCAATTGAAAAAATTTTCCCAAATCTCAATACCCCTTATGTCAAATCTCGAGTCTCCAGACTGAAAATTGACAGAGTTATTGGTAGGGAAATGTACACACACACACACACACACACACACACACACACACACACACAAAGACATTTTCACTTTTATAGATATATAGCCTAGCAGTTAAGCCCGGCTTTTATGTACTGTCCATACTTTTATGTGCATATGTATATATATATATTAAAATGTTTGACTCATGTCCAGGTAGCCTACATCTAAAATTTCAAGTGTTTAGATTCAAAATTGGCGGAGAAGTTTGGTAGAGTCTGCAAAAGTAAACTCTTTCAACATTGATATCTTGGAAGCCAAATTTTCGCCCAAAACTGATTAAAAAGCTTGCTGCATGTCTGAATACCTTTTATGTAAAATTTCAAATATTTAGACCCAAAATTGGCTAAATAATTTGCTAGAGACTGCAAACGTCAAATCTTTTGAACTTTGACCCCTTGACAGCCAAATTTTCGGCCAAAAACTGATTAAAAGCTTGCCCTATGTACGAATACACTTTATGTAAAATTTTCAATGTTTAGACCAAAAATTGGCTGAGTAATTTGGTAGAAACCACAGAGGTCAAGTTTTTTTAAACTTCGACTTCAATTCTGACCCCTTAACATTTATTGTTTGAGGTCAAATCAAATTAAAAAAAACTTGATCCATGTCCAAGTAACCTACATGTAAAATTTCAAGTGTTTAGACCCAAAATTGGCGGAGGAGTTTGGTAGTGTTTTCAAAGGTCAAATTGTTGAACTTTGATCCTTTAACAACCAAATTTCTGGCCGAAAACTGATAAAAAAGATTTTCCCAAAACTCAGCACCCCTTATGTCAAATCTCGAGTTTGTAGACTGAAAATTGACAGAGTAGTTTGGTAGGAAAATGTATACACGCACACATACACACACACACATACACACACAATTTCACTTTTATAGATATATAGGTAGATATATAGATAGGTGTCTATTTTTGTTTTCTGAATAAATTTTGTCTGCTCTTCATGGTGTCTGAACTGAGTTACTTCCCCTTTGCTTATGTCACGTGACCCAATATGTCCGCCTCATAAAATATATATATATATATACTTGATTGATTTATCTTGTATATTTTCAACTTATTAAAGTCTGTTTTCAAACGAAAAACCCCCCAGTTTTTTCGACATTCTCTTTATTAAAAGAAGTCAATTTATTTATTTATTAAATAAGTTAATTTATTATTTTTTATTTGTATTATAAAAAAGTGTTTTCGACATTTATGAAAAAAAAACAAAACGACAGGGTTTTGCAATATTTGTTTCCAAGTCGATTGTCTGCCCTTGTTGTTCATTATTACATTGTACATTATAAAGATTTTTTTCAGATTTTTCTTGTAAAAATTTTTTTTTCGGCCCAATAATAGACAAGCCCCTTTAATAGTTATTGTAACATTTATTTATTGTATATTTGATCCCCACCCCTTAGTTGTTTGTTGACTTCTCTGTTAAATCCCCAAATGCTCATTGAACTCTTGTAATGTATCCACAGATAAAGACAATTTTCACATTATTTTAAAGGTTTTCCTGGAGTGACTCCGAATGTTCGATCCATTCACGATTCGAAACGATTTTCATTTTGTGTTGTCAATTCTGGTTGTAGCGTTTGCCAACGGAACAAGTAAGTAAATGTTTTGTGTATGTGTGTAATTTTGAACTTTTTTTTTTTTTAACATTTTTAATACTAAAAATGAATTCCATGACTTCCGTAAAAGTATTTCAGTTAATTTGGATTCATCAGACTACTTTTCTCATCCTGAGTGTCATTTTCACAACGTTTTAGGCGATCTAACCTCCGACCTTCTTCAGGTGTCGGACTCGGGAATTTGGACAGAATTTCGAACGGAGCCCTTTATTTACTTCACAAGTTATTTTCATACCTACCTGACTCATTTTTTTTTGTTGTTTTTTGTTTTTTTTTTTTTTTTGTATTTTTTGGTTTGTTTTTTTGATTTAAAAAAAAAAATTTTTTTTTTTTTTATCAGTTGTAAATGCTCTTTATTTCATATGAAATATTTCTGTTTTACGAGCGTTTTTTTTTTTACAAGGAAGTCACCAATTATCAAGACCCGAAGGCCACTCGGGGATAAGGATTATTGCATGTACAGTAATCAATGGGATAATATCGTAGTAATCGCTAGTAATGGAGATCTGATAAAGTGTCTTACTTAAGGGGGTAGTTCATCAGGAACTTGTTTATCTTGGACTTGAAGACATCCAAGTTGTAGTCAGGTGAGAAACAGGCAAACGGAAGAGAGTTCCACAGGCGTGCAGTTCTAAGAAAGAAGCTTTGTTCATGGGATCTACGTTTTGATTTAGGCACAGATATAGTGGGGAAAATTTCTGACAGTGGTTTCAGCTAGACGGGTGTTTTTCATGAAAGATTTGCGAGGGGAGGGGGGACCAGAGATTAGAGCTCAGATAAGCACTTGCCATGGAAATAACGATAAAACAACGACAGGCTCACAATGTCCCTTCTGTGGAAGAGAGATTGCAGGGAAGAGAAAAGAGCATCCCCCATTAGGATAAGAAATCTATTTTGTACTCTGTCAAGGCAGGATAGGCTATTTCAGCAGCTCCTGCCCAGATATGGCAGCAGTACTCCATTCTTGGACGTACTTGACTTTTATATAAATAGAGGATTGCATCAGCAGTAAGATATCTACTGGAGCAGTAGAAGGATCCCACCATTTTTCCAATGACCTTGGCAACAGATTTGATGTACGTGTTCCATTTCAGATCAGGAGTAAAGAAGCTTGTCAAAACATGGAGCCTCCCCAAGACGAGAGCCATTCATTTTAATTGATGCCAGATGGGGATCAGAGCGTTGATGATGTAAAGAAAGAAGCTTGGTTTTAGATGCATTAGAGCGGTTCGTGATAAGATGGTGCTGATATCTTTATGGGAAACAAGCAATGTTGTTCATGAACCAATCGTAAAAATAGAACATTTCATATGAAATAAATAGCATTTAAAACTACGAAAAAGCACAAACAAAATGACCAGGTAGGTATAAAAGTAATTTTTATTGGCTGTGGTAATATTTATTTAATGTATATTTGATTCCCCTCCCCACCATCTTAACCGTTTGTTGGTTTATCTGCTAAATTTCCAAATGCTCATTGAACTCTTGTAATGTACCTTGTTCCGTCAGCCATGACTGGACAAAGATCCTAAGTAATTCAGAATTGCATTTTTCGATCGCCCACACTCTCTTTTTCTCTACCCTCTCTTTTTCTCCACCCTCTCTTTTTATCTACCCTCTCTTTTTCTCCACCCTCTCTTTTTATCTACCCTCTCTTTTTATCTACCTTCTCTTTTTCTCTACCCTTTTTCTCCGCCCTCTCTTTTTCTCTATCCTCTCTTTTTCTCTACCCTTTTTCTCTACCCTCTCTTTTTCTCCCCCCTCTCTTTTTCTCTACCCTTTTTCTCCACCCTCTCTTTTTCTCTACTCTTTCTTTTTCTCCGCCCTCTCTTTTTCTCTACCCTTTTTCTCTACCCTCTCTTTTTCTCTACCCTTTTTCTCCACCCTCTCTTTTTCTCTACCCTCTCTTTTTCTCCACCCTATCTTTTTCTCTACCCTTTTTCTCCACGCTCTCTTTTTCTCCACCCTCTATTTTTCTCTACCCTCCCTTTTTCTCTACCCTCTCTTTTTCTTCACCCTCTCTCTTTTTTCTTTCTAACACCTCTTAATTATCTTCATTTCGTTTTCTATTTCTTTTGAGATAACCGAAAGATTTTGTATGAAAATAATTTTTATTTAAAATCTGGTTTCATTGTAAGAACCCGGCTTGTTAATGTGTATTTCTAAAGAATTTACAGCAGAAATATATATGCACATATGTAGTTAATAATGTTTATATAAATACACTCCCCCCCATATATATATATATATATATATATATATATATATATATATATATATATATATATATATATATATATATAAGAACACATTTTAGGACTGTAAATTCTAATTTACAAGAATTTTTCTTCAACAGGATACTCAAAAAAGAAATATTAAGATTGCCTTAATCTGCAGGGTTTCAAAGAATACAGTCTTTTCATCAGAGGAAAGATATTAGCAAATGAATATTATAGCGAAGCTACGAATTTGATGCTATTGGCATAAACTGAAACTGCATGATATTTCTTTTTTATTTATTCAATTTACACCCCAAACAAGCCACAGTGCCACTTTGAAGTAGGGGCTACTATCGGGGACATAAGTTGCAGGGGTATTATGAAGGGAGATGAGTAGCAAGATGTCTGTTCACATTACACTTGAACTTCTGCATGTCAGTACAGTTGGGAAAGCAGAATCCCGGAAGGGAGTTCCAAAGTCTAGCAGTTCTGGGGGAAGAAACTATTGGAGTAGAAGGCTTTCTTACACCTAGGGATCACTACTGTGAAGGAGTGGGATTTAGCTGCTTGTTGGGTTTGTCGGGGGTATTCACGTTGAGGGGGTACAAGTGCTTGTAGTTTGTCAAAGCATTCACCATTAAAGTACTTGTAGAACATGATATGAAAACTTGCCATATAAGCAAAAGACGGTTAGTGTAAAGAGTTCATGAAATGGAGAACAAGACATAAAATTTAAAATCCAGTTTAAAGGATATTTCTAAACAAGAAATGTTCATAAATGTCAGTATGCATATATATATATATATATATATATATATATATATATATATATATATAGTAAGTTATAAAATATATATGGCGATTAAGCTACACTGAATATTCCGCGTTTCATCCACTCTAGGACTCTTCAGGCTTATGCGCGAATTTTGTGGTTGTCTGTCGTTTTTATATATGCACCTTCCATTGAGATTTTAGTTAGCCAATCAGCTTTCTAGTATCCACCGCGCCTTTCCTATCAGTCAATATACATGCACTTACCGGACAAAGGCCTATTTGACCTCTGGTTGACCTGTTCCTTTGTGTATGCTCTATTTAGCCTGGATATCTAGTTTCTTGACCTGTTTTAAACCTAGGTTAGGGTTTTTTTATGTTGGTTTATATATATATATATATAGATATAGATATATGTGTGATAGTTTATGTATATTCATGTTTATTTAATTTATTTATTTGTTTATTTTCTATTGTCTTTAGTTTTAAAATGCGGAATATCCAGTGAATCTTAATCGCCATATATATTTTATAACTTACTAACTAGCTCTACCTATGTATTGAGCACTTTTGAAGTAAATACTTAAAGTTTACGCATAAATTTATACTTTTGTATATTAATTTTATGTGAGTAAATGAAGTAGTTATATATATATATCTTTATCCGATTGGCAAAATTTTAAAATAATTGTAAAGAAATGAACCATAGCGGAAATTCAGTCGACTAAAATAATGGGGTGTATTCTAGCAATCTCGTTTTAATCGACTTATTTATTTTACTGACTTGTACATTTGTTACATGTAACTTCCCCCATTTTTTTTTTATTTTTTTTTCCTCACCCTGTTTTCCATCTTATTTTAGTCGACTGAATTTCTGCTATGGTTCATTTCTTTACAATATATATATATATATATATATATATATGTATATATATGTAGCTTTGCACACTCGCCATTGACCTATTTTTGTGTTTTTTTTCTAGACAGGCATCGGGTTAGGGTTAGGTTGTACAGAATGAACACCAGTTTTCTACAAGGAGGGGGTCGATTTTTGCAAGCCATTTTTGCAAGCCATCGTATCGGTTGGATTGACTTTACCTAATTTTAACGTTCGAAACTTCCAGTCGCATCATGGAGTAAGTAGCAGTAAGACGTCAGATTTTTCTTCACTTTCTTTTCCACTTTCACGTCACGGGTTCGAGCCTACCTTCCTACTACCACTTTTTATTTTTTGCTCAACACACACATCCAAACACCCGGACAATGCTGGGCAATGCTGGGCATCCAGGATAGTCTCCTCTAAACATGGTCCCAATTAGTCGCCCTTTACATCCAAGTGGCAATATGCTTTGTGTGGAGTGAAAAAAAAAAGGGAAGATAGTTCTGATTCCAACTCTACAAACGAATATACTGTCAATACATCCACTTGCTCCTTCAATTTAAGAAATACGACCTTTCCTTGCCTCATTAATATGAATACTGTCATCAATATGGAACAGAAGAAAAAAAAAATCTTTTTATTTTCTTTTGTTGATTGTCCCACAGGGGTAAGCCAGATGACGCGTGAAGCAATGGCTGGCGATTCTTTCATCGATTTGGACTGTCCACTCAATCCCCTCCGCAATGCATCAGCCACTTACCGGTGGTTGCGCAATGGGTCCGTGTTAGCTGCGTGTGCCTCCTGCTCAAATGGGACCGTTGACATCACAAAATACGCCACCCGCCATTCGCGGTGGGATTTCTCACTGAGAAACAACTTTCACTTCCGCATTTGGCGGCCGGACATTACCCAAGATGCTGGAAGTTATGTCTGTACTGATGATAATGACAGGAAGGTCATCCAGATCACGGTCAAGATCTTGGGTAGGTCAGTCTCTACTTAACTTTCTTTTGATTTCCCTTTTCCTTTAACTTTTACTTCTCTTTTTTCTATCTTTCCCTTTTTTCCTTTATTCACTTTTCTTCTGTTATCTTTCTTTTCACGTTTTCCCTTCCTTCCTTTCATTTTTCTTCTTTCTCTCCTCCTTTCTCTTTTTCTCACACTTGTCCATTATCTCTTTTTTCTTCCTCACTCTCTCTTTCTCTCACGATTTCTCTCACGATTTCTCCCACTCTCTCTCTCTCTCTCTCTCTTTCAATAGTTTTCTTATTACTCTTATTTCTGTATCTGTCGCCTCCTCTTTTCTCTGTTACCTTCTGCTACTTCCTTACTCGCCCCTTTCTCTTACTCTCTCCTTTCTCTTTCCACTCTCTCTTCTTTCTCTTCATTTTCTTCCTTCTCTCTTTCTCCCACTTTCTCTTTTTTCTCTCTCCATTTCCTAGTTCCCTCTCTCTTCTCCTTTCCTTTCCGTTTTCTTTTATCCGTTCCTCTCTCACTCACTCACACTCTCTCTCTCTCTCTTCTCCCCCTCTGTTATTTATTCCCTCCCTCTTTTTTATTTATATCTTCTCCCTTTCTTCTTCTTCTTCTTCTTCTTCTCTTATTCACTGTCGGTTATTTTTTGTCTCTCAACAGTTTTTTTTTCACCCTTGTAATTGTCACTCTTTTTTCTCTCCCCCTCCTCCCCTCTAAAATAAATAAAATCCGACTATTTTGGTTTCAGACAAATCTCAAATGAAATGTATTGTTTTATTCTGAATAATTATTGTATTTATTGATGTAATAAACTTGAATATTACTCTTTGCAATGTTTTTTTTATCATCATCAAACAAAACAGATCGTTTTTTTTTTTTACTATTTATTTCTCTTTTTATCTCTACGGAAAGATACGGTTCAAGGGAGATAAAAAAAAATTGTAAGAATTACCTCCCTTTAGTATTTGCTTTTTAAAATAATGTTTAGAAAACTGGTTTACGTTATATTCTATATCCGTCCGGCATTTTTTTTTAGGGGGGGGGGGATTTGAGTGGCAGATTAAATTACTGTACTCTTCTTTTTCTTCCCAGTCCAAGTCAGGAGAGTTCTATTCTATCTGTTTTTCCATCCACTCAAAATTTTAGTCGTATAAAATCGATTGTTGATGCCACTGCATTTTAATTTTTTTTTTTTTTTTTTTTGTCGGAGGCGGGGGAGGGGGGTTAAAAATTCAGGATTTATCGTATTTTGGAGTTCTTGTCCAGAATTCATACATATGAAGAAAAAAAAAAAAAGAATGAAAATCTGTATGATATATGTACACATGATGAATCGAGAATGCCAAATATCACGTAAATTGATCAAGTAGTTTTATTTTTAAACTAGAGGTAGTGAGTGCACCGTGCACCGTGCACCGATTAATCGGCAGGTAATCAGCCTTATTGGTCACTTTGTCGATTAATCGGTAATCGGACGATTATTACTTTTTTCTTTCTTATTTAATCAAAACAGTTTCATCAATGATAAGTGACTCGTCAGTTTGACGCATTAACACAGTATCAGTCAATTTTGACATTTGTAATGTGTCTGCTTTTTTTTCTCTTTTTTGCTTTATTAAATGAAATTACCACTTTCCTGTTTTTAGATAAATATAATTAAGCAACTAGATAAGAAAAGAGAAATTATAAACAAACTACAAAATACAAATTCCAATTCTTAAGTGAATAACTATAAGCTGATGCTCGGTTTCCACCCAAGCATACTGCAAATGTTATCTCTGCTCTGCACCTGCTGCTGTTCTACTGCCTCATCTATTCTTGATGCCTGCCTCCTCTGTTTTCATACTCTCGTCAATATTTAAAGTTGTAATGTAGAAACATTAGAGTTTCTCCATTCTTAGAGCACAGCCATTTCCTCGTAGGTTCAATACATATTGAAACATTATGTAAAAGAATACCAAAACATGAGATTCATTTATGAGAAGCGGAATACGGTCTCCATTTTTTATTGACCTCCCGTTCCGTGTCGAAACGGAAGTGCAGGTATATCCGAGACTCCTTTACTGAAGAGTTCTTTAAGGGGAGGTAATGGTTCATACTATCACATCCCTCTTCTTTCAATAATTGAAATGGAAAGAGAAAAAAAAGGAATTTATTTACAATGATGAGATAAAAAAGAAAATAAAAAGTCAGTTAGTAACTGTCTCATCTCTGAATCTTTTTTTTTTTTGGGGGGGGGGGTCTGGCGACACGTCCAGATTTGGTGGTTTGAATTGTCGTATGGTTGCTATAGGTGCCCGTGTCTGGCACTCCATGGGGTGTACGTTTGAAAGGTGCCTGTTGACATTTTGTACTGTCCGTCTCTATACTCGATGAACCGTCCCTGGTAGGTTCCTGAGGAATTTCAGTGGAGTGTATCTCTGGATGTGCTTCTGGAGGGGATTACTCTAAGATGCTGTCGATTTCGACAAAGAGTTTTTCGGGAGGGGGTCTGTACTATGTACGATCTTGATTCTCGGTCCAATTGTGTGACAACTGCAGGAGACCCCTCACCTGCTTCTTTATTTAACACACGTACAGGTTGTCCAATGGGCAGTCTGGGCAGCTCTTTTGTATGTTGATCATGGTATGTCTTCTGTTTTTCTTGCTTCTGATACAGTCGTTCCATTATTTTCTCCTTGTTAGCGTTTTGGTTGGTGCATTTGACTGGGATGTTCCCTGCTAACTTCCTTTGGTATATAAGCTTACCTGGTGAGGGAAGGGTATGATCTAAAGGAGTCGAACGCAAGCATAATAGTACCATATCCAAGTCATGACCGCTTGAGGCAGCTTTTTTGAATGCAGATTTCACTCCCTGGATACAGCGTTCAGCAAAGCCATTTGACTGCGAAAACTTAGGTGAGGATGTGTGGTGTTACAAACCCCATTCTTTTGCGAATTACTTGAAATGTATCGAGCTGAAGTGTGGGCCATTGTCACTTATCACTCTCTCTGGAATTCCTTGTTCTCCAAATATTTGCTTTGTCAGTTTAATAACTTCCTGACTGGAGAACTCCTTTAACACTCACACAAATGGGAACTTGGAATAATAGTCCGCAATGAGCATAAAGTTGAGACCTTCAATGTGAAATAAGTCGGTAGCCACTATCTGCCATGGCCTCACCGGAATCTCATGGGGCATCAGGGGTTCAGCACTCTGCATTTTTTGGTGCTGCTGGCAAATGGTACATTGTTGTACTATGTTGTCGATGTCTTTGTTAATGTTGTGCCAAAAAACGCAACTTTTAGCTCGGAGTTTAAATTTCTCCATTCCTTGGTGCCCATAATGTATTTTCTGTAATACCTCTTGTTGCATCGATTTAGGTATTATTATTCTGTTTGCTTTCAATAATATGCCATTTTCAATGGACAGTTCGTCTCGATAGGGCCAATAAGGTTTCATATTCTTGCCCATTTCTCTGAGAGTGTCGGGCCAACCTCTCAGAATAATGTCCCTCAATTCACATAGTGTGACATCTTCACTTGTTGCTTGGTTTATCTGAGCTAGCTTTTGGGTTGAAAATTGAACAAAATCCACCCTCAGATCCAAGTCAATAGCTTCTTTAGCTTTTTTATTTGGTAACCTTGAGAATCCATCTACTAGTGCCATATCTTTTCCAGGGCGATATACAATTATCATATCATACCTCTGCAAACGTAGTAGCATGCGTTGGAGGCGAGGTGGAGCTATACCAAATTTTTTAAGTTGATCATTTCCAAGGGTTTATGATCACTTTCCACCTGGAACGCACTTCCATAGATATAAGTCCAAAATCGTTCGCAGCCGAAAACAACTGCAAGGAGCTCCCACTCTATGTTGGCATAGCGTTGTTCAGTTTCTGTTAAGGACTTGGATGCAAAAGTTATGGGTTTACCTCCTTGCAGGAGTGCAGTGCCAAGTCCTTTACTTGATGCATCGACTTGGATAACAGTTTGCTTGGAAGGGTCCAAGTATGACAGCAACATGTCTTTGCAAATTAGATCCTTGATTTGCTGGAGGGATCTCTGGTGACTTTCTGTCCACTGGTATTCCACTTCTTTCTTTAGGAGATCTCTCAAAGGTGCTGTGAGATCGGACAGGTGTGGAATGAAAGGTGCCATATATGTGATGATTCCCAACACCCTCTGCAGGTCGGTAGTGTTTGCTGGACTAGGTAACATTTTTATTTCTGTCACCTTGCTGGGATCAGGGTGCATACCATTCTGATCATAGATTACACCAAAAAAACAAATTTGTTTCTTATTGATGGCACACTTTTCGCGGTTGAAGCACAGTCCTTCCTTTTGAGCAATTCTCATTAGATTGTGGAGGTTCATATCATGCTCCTCTTGGGGTTTTCCAAAGACAATGACATCGTCAACTAGCCCTAAGGTGCCAGAGCACTTCTCCATAATCATGTCCATCCTCTGGGCAAACACATCCTGAGACATCACCAGACCAAAAGGCATCCGCTGGAAACAGAATCTTCCAAAAGGGGAGTTGAAGGTAGTCAACAGTTATGAGGCTGCGTTTAGTTTAATGGACCAATATCCATTCTTGGCATCCAATTTGGAGAAATATTTGGCACCAGAGAGTTTATGTGCAAGTTCTTTCATTATTGGGGTCTTGTAATGGCATCTCGTGATGGCCTTGTTTAAATCTTTTGGATCTAAACACAGACGGAGCTTTCCATTGCCTTTCCGCACATAAACCAAGCTGCTGACCCATGGTGTAGGCTCGGTTACTTTCCGTATGATGCCTTGTTTTGTCATATTTTCCAATTCGGTCTGGATTTCCTCCCTCATATGTATAGGACATTTTCTTTGTGCATGTATGACAGGGGTGTTGTCTGGTTTCAGGACAATGTGATATTCACCCTCAAAATTGCCGATATTGTCAAAACGGTTTGGGTACATATTTACCAGATCCTGTGTTGAACGTACTGAGACTGGTGTTTCCTGGATTGCACAGTGTAACGTTACCAGTCTCAGGTCTCTGATTGAAGGTAGTCCTATGATGGTAGGCCCTTCTGTTGTCACTACAAAGAATTTGATGGTCTTCCATTTTCCTTTGTGTGAACAAGCTATTTTAACGGATCCATGTTGGGTAATATGAGAACCATTATAGGCTGTTAGAACAGTTGGTTCATCCTTTGTTGCATTGGGGAGTAGCTGTCCTGCTGCACTTATTAGGTGTGGGAACAACTCCCGGAAGGTACGCAATGGAAGTATGTTGCCTTCAGCTCCTGTTTCAACCTTAGCTTTCAGAAAATGGGTGCCTGGGAGGTTGGGAAGCTTGATTACAAGGTCTGTGAAAATCTCTGTCCGACTGTCGCCTTGTTCTTGAATAGAGTCAAGACATTTGTTCAAACTTGTTATAAATCCCTTCGTTGTCCCTCTGAGAGGTATTTACCGAGTGCATACAGTTGCCGTGTTTCCAGTGTTTGTACTGGTCCCTTTGTGCTTCTACATGTCCTGGTTTATTACCTCCATCTTTCCATGTTGTGCATGTCGGAAAACGTCCTGCTGCGTTTTTATTTTTGCTTGCGCAGACCTTAGCCCAATGATTTTGTTGTCCACACGCGGAACATGTGTTACCCCATGCTGGACATTTTTGCCTCGGATGGGAGCCTCCGTATCTGTTACACTGTTTGTACTTGATTGCATCTATTTCATGCTTATTCTGCTCTAGTTCAGCCAACTGTCTCATGTGGGTTATGGAAACTTCATGTGTCCTACCACAGTTTATAGCCTCTGGCAGTGTCAATTGTTCGCCTTTCGCTAGAAGCTGCTTTTGGAGTTCTGGGTGCTTTGTTCCTGATATAACCTGCTCGATGAGGCGTTCCTCCATTTCCTGGATATCCCGGAACTTGCATTTCAATACCTGCGATTCACACCGGGCCAGAAAGTCATCGAAATTCTCTGATTCCTTTTGATTATACTGGCGCAGGTAAAAACGAGCGATTCGGAAGTTTAATTGCGGCTGCAGTCTTTCCTCAAATTTTTTCCAAATTATTTCTGAATTATTCCTGTCGGCCTCGTTTTCGAATGACCAAGTGTTGCATCTTTTAAGGCCTTCTCCTCCGGACAGTAGCAGGATGTGGTCGACCTGTTTTTCCAACGAAGTAAAGATTACAATGTTGCTTAAATAATCGAAATGCTTCGGTTAGGTCTCTGGACGACCAATTCATCGACGGTTCGTTTGTAGCCATTGTATTTATTTATTTCGTTTAGTTCCAGACGATATAAATTCAGTATTCCGTTTATTTATTTTATTTATTTTTTCTTTTTTTTTTTTTTACTAAACTGACAGAACAAATGTACATGTATATGTGTTTTCCATGGAAAACTTAAACGTCTGAGAACTTATACATATACTTCCTAATATATGTGTTTTTTTTTTTAATGACAGTAATGTATATATATATATATATATGTATTTATTTATTTTCGTTGCATTTGAAACACGAAACACGAAAAACAATGCTTACTCACAGTTTGAAGCTTGGCGCCAAGTATTAATTTTTCCCATGCAGTCTGAACGTGGCCAATTTTATTCATTTATTTATTTTTTTTTTATATTTCTTTTACTGTCGTGTGTATATAATAGGGACGACCTGTTCGTAAGGTTTCCCAAATGGGAAACACTACTGCTTGCCAACTACTGCTTGCCACCATGAAACATTATGTAAAAGAATACCAAAACATGAGATTCATTTATGAAAAGCGGAATACGGTCTCCATTTTTTATTGAACTCCTGTTCCGTGTCGAAACGGAAGTGCAGGTATATCCGAGACTCCTTTACTGAAGAAATGGGGCTGTTGGTCCGTCGACCGTTCAGGTTGGAAGCTGGTTCGAAAAGGGAAGGAAACAGCTTGTCTCTCGCTTTTATAGTTGTTTCCAGTGGTATTTTGCGCATGTGTGGATTTCCTTTGAAGGGGAAGTGACGTTGTCCATGTGTGCGTATGTGTGCACGTATGTGTGCGTACATGTGTGTACGTTAGCGTGTGTGTGTATGCACGTGAATGTGGGTGTATGTACATGAACATATCTATGTGTGTGTACGTGTGCGCGTATGTATATGACAAGAAAAATGTCTTGAGATGTGAACGCATGTTTTTGTGCGAGACTAGAAAAGGCTCGCATAATACTCCCCTTCCCAGGAAAAAAAAAATATGCAGTGTATATTTTTTTTATTTAATTTCCAGTTGTGAGTTTATCAGCGTGTATGGTGCATCTCAACTCATATTATTGACTCAACTTCTTCCTATGTGTTGATAGGGATGTCCTGTAATTGTTTCTTTGTTGTTGCATCTGCTGTGTGGAAGAGAATGTGTATAGGCCTATGTGATTTTGCTCCTTGCGTTTGTTGCAGGGTAATGTCAGGAAACCGTGAAAAATGTTTGTCGAGCTCAAATTTTTCTTTATATTCGGTATGAAGTCGACAGCTCCGTGTTTATTTTTCTGCCGAGTCTGACGAGGGGTTTCGTCATTGTAGTTCATTAAGATTCTTGTCGGTTAGTAGTTCACTTGTTTTTCTTTGTTGAAATGTTCATTTTTTTTCTTTATCAAATAAAACGCGCATCTCACTCAAAACAATTAATTCCAAAAAAGTAGGGTCACCATGCATGTTCGTTTCACGTCAGTCAGTTGCCAGTTTGTAGAGGGACTTGTGGTATAGAAGGAAGTGCGTGTTCCTCTCACATTCGGGTGTCACCAATTTGTTGAGGTGCACAAAATAGGAAAAATGGATTGCTTTGAGGAAGGAACGAACAACGCGTTTATTGAATTAAACGAACTAGGATTTATTTTGTGAAGAAACAAATGAAGGAAAAGGGTACAGCACGTGTTTAGTTTGGCGTGCGTCTCTCGCTGTTAACTGGTGAGAAGGAAAGGCTATTGTTGTAGAGAGAGAGAGTGTGTGTGTGTATCAGTGTTTCGTTCAAACACATCTATTTCATTTTAAAATAACAGGGTCACCATCGTTTGTTGCGGACCAGGATATAAATATCCTAACTCGCTACAAAAGAAAATACTGAAACGAATGGAAAGAATGAAACAAAACTCAATTGTTGGATAAAATAAACATGTCATTTATTTTCTATTCAAAAAGGAATGTTTTAGGTGTAACACATGTTCATGTCCACGTGTGGAAAAAGGAGTGAGTAATGTAGTGGAAATGGGAATGATAGTCCAGCGTGTAGACAAAGAAAGTTGAAATGTAGACAAAGAGGGTTGAAATCAGTAAAGCTGTGCACACATGTTGGCACTTGTCCACGTGGAAATGTCTTCAGGCTACTAGCTGTGGATGCAAACTTGTCTGGTTGATGGACCAAAGCAAAAGGGAAAAAAGAGTGAGAAAGTCAATCCAGTTCATGGAAAGAAAAAGTGTGTAAAGTGTACGTACTGTCTGTTGGCTCTTGCCCCATGCATAGTAGCAGGTGACGTGGGGCGCACGCGCCCTGAAACGGGCCGTTTGTCCGGCGACCGTTCAGGTTCGAAAAGGGAAGGAAACAGCTTGTCTCTCGCTTTTATAGTTGTTTCCGGTGGTCTTTTGCGCATGTGTGGATTTCCTTTGAAGGGGAAGTGACGTTGTCCCTGTGTGCGTACGTGTGCGTGTATATGTGTGTACGTTAGTATGTGTGTGTATGCACGTGAATGTGTGTGTATATACATGAACGTGAATATATCTACGTGTGTGTACGTGTATGTTTGTGTGCGTGTATGTGTATGACAAGAAATATGGCTTGAGATGTGAACGCGTGTTTTTGTTCGAGACTAGAAAAGGCTCACACACCTTAAACTATATCTGATGATGAGACCCCAGCTTGCGGGCTTTGGGGAGTGTGGAGCCACCCTTTAATTGCCATTGCTCCCAGGTCCACTCTGACCTGGAGTGGTAGTACCTGTTACGGTCCCAACTATGGATTAAATAGAAACCAACTTGAAAAAAAAAATATATATATTTTCTATTAAAAAAAATGTTCTTTAAAATCACTGAATTCGGCATTAAATAACCTGAAAAGGGTTGATATGCTGTAAAACAAAAATAACCAATCTATTCTTGGGATTGACATCAAAATACTTCCAGTAGAAACTGGTTGCCATAATGGTTAATGGTTGGTGCCTGTCCCATCGACGAAACGTTGCATCCCTCTGCCTGTTCTACAAGTATTTTAATGGTGAATGCTCTGACGAACTGCAGACACTTGTGCCCCCATGACGTAGACACCCTCGACAAACCCGACAGGCAGCTAAATCCCTCCCCCACACACAGTAGAGATCTCTAGATGTAAAAGATCTTTCTACTCCAGTAGTTTCTTCCCCAGTTCATGCTTCCCTAACTGTACTGACATGCAGAAGTTCAAGTGCAACGTGAACCGACATCTTGCTGCCCAAATCCCAATATAGTGCCCCAGTAGTTGCTGCCCCTGATAGTAGCCCCCTACACCAAAGTGGCAATGCGCCTTGTTTTGGGGTGAAAATGTAATAAAAAAAATAAATAAATAAAAAAAAAATCTAATTAGTAATTTATCTAAAAAAAAAAAAATGCATTATCTAAACTAGAAAAGATAAAAACGTACATGAAATGGGTAACACAGATCCAAAAATGAGGAACAAGAGTATGACTGATGAAGAATACTTTATTTTTGGTTTTCAATTGGTTACAATGTACAGTACAATAACTCAATGTAAAAACTGAAAGTTAGAGTAATAATTTTCTTTGACAGCAATTTAAAGTGCAAAATAAGAATGTTGATTCAATAGAAGTAGCAAAAGGAGAGAACTTTTGCTACTTCTATTTGTCTCTAATTTACCCCAGTCACAAAAGGATACATGTTAGCAGCACAGCATGCCTGTTATTTGGAAATACGGTGTAGACGGTGCATGTCCTTTCAGTGAATTGTCACCAACAAACAAAAAAAAGGGAGATAACTTGTCTTCGTTTACAATATAATTTAATAAATATTATTACCATTTCTAACAACAAAATTGTCTGATAAATCCCCATTAGAAAACCTATTAAGCAGACGATTAATTGGTAATTGGCTAATTTGCTTATAAAAGGCGTCCTTATTTTTAACTAAGAAAATCGAATTGTATGAGTAAGGAAAAGGGCTTGAAGAAACCAGAACTGATGCCTATAATTCAAATTGTCGATATCAGCCTTTTAATGCCTACGATTTCACATTAAATTACATTTTGCTTAAAATCGTTTAAAAAATAAATTTCATTATAAAAATAAAACTACTTGATCAATTTACATGATTTCTGGAATATGATCATTTCATTCCATCACAAGTACATCGTATAGATTTTTCTGTATTTTTGTTTTTTAATAAAAGGGGATTCTGAACATGCACCTATTCTTTTACACATTTACTCAATTATCTTCGTATACTCTATATTTCTATCAAGATTTTGGCTTCAGTATAATCTTATTTCAAATCCGTTGTTGGTCAGTGCCGTCTGGTTATGTGGGTTGGTTTCAGCACTCAAGGATTTTTCTTAATATACCAGCTGTGCTGTGTGTTTTGTATGGGATCAATCATCCGTTTAATTCTAATCTCTTGTCAGTTTTCCAGGATTTCGAGAACTGTTCCGAGTGCTTCTAAACTTATTGGCATTATCAATTGTTTTCATGTTCTTTCACCTCTCTGACAACTTCCATGCATTTATTTAGTTTTTCTGACTTTTTTCAGCACCACCCTGTAATCAGTTAAGATGACAAAATCTTCTATTTTTTTCTTGTTGAATATTCTCATATCTGGTTTTCTAGCTTGGATGAATATATTCATTTTTTATACTCCAATGTATCAGAGTTTTATGTATGTCATTTTCAAATATTGGCTCCAGTTTCTGATCATGCGATTTGTTTGTGTATTAAAAGTTTAGTCATTTGCACAATTCCCAGCCGACAATCTATCCAGCCCAATCATGTCTATCTTTATGATATTTTATTACTCACTAGGAATTTTTACATTGGTTGTTACCAGTGATTTCTCACTAGCTAAAAAACATGGTGTTCCCTGGGGTTTGAATGACAGCAAGTCTTCCTAGCTTTTTAGTAATTTCTGCTTTTTTTGATCACTATTAAAATTCACTTTGTGTTCTCACGCCAGCTGTTTGTTATAGTAATTTATAATGTTGATAACGGCTGATGGTTTTTGTTGGTATTTTGAGTGACATTAAACCTCTTCTAGTCGAGGTCTGGATGGTGCTCTCTCTATTTGTGTGTGTGTGTGTGTGTGTGTGAGGGGGGTCATATTTTAGCATTTTTCTTATATTATTACCCAAGCAGTTTCTGGTCTTTTGGTTTCATCTTAGTACATCCCATCTGCAGTTTGTAGAGGGAATGGCAATATCAAAGCTGTTAGACTGCTATATACCTTACAATAATACTTTTACGTGTTATTGTATTTAAAGGGGAATGATTTTGTACTCAAAATTTGTGTCTTATTGCTCAGGCGAGATTTTGGGCAAAGTTATCTCCCCTGATTTAGACCAGCCAAAGAGAAACAGAAACAGAGAATTCAAAATGACGCTTACCGACACCAGCTTAACTAACCTCATCTTCAAATAATCCTTTACACGTGTAAGTTATTAAGTAAATCATTTATAATTGTTATTCACCACGGGATTGTTTTCATCCAATTATTTCCTTACATTTGCGTCCCATCATATCAACAAAAAGAAAAAATAAGAAATTCTATCCATACAAAACTGTATCAACTTTAATTAACAATTTAAAACAACCAAAAGTAAAGAGTGCCCAGGAATGTTCCAAGTGACGAAGAAATTGATAAAATTCTGCTCGAGATGGATATATTTGCTGATGACACCATGCTCTATAATAGACATGAGAGAAAAATGAATGTACACGTATTTAAGTCAATGGCAGAAACCTTAGAAAACAAACTTCAGTCTGTAGTGGAATGGATCTGTAAATGGATGGTAACATTTGTTGTGGACCAGGATATAAATACCCTAACTCGCTACAAAAGAAAATAATGAAACGCATGGAATGAAGGAAACAAAACTCAATTGCTGAATAAAATAAACATGTTTATTTTCTGTCAAAATTAAATGGTTTAGGTGTAACACGTGTTCATTCAGGCGTTGACGACTACATGCGTGGAAAAGAAAGGAATGAAGTCGAGGACGAGAAATGGCCATCCCGCACATAGAAAGGGAAATAGAAAGGGAGTGATGGCCTCAGCAAAACCGTGCATTCATGATAGCAGTCGTCCTGGTGGAAAAGTCTTCAAGCCAAGAGCTATGGACGCCGAACTTGCCTGGTTGACAAACCCAGGCAAAAGGGGAAGAAAGAGGCAAGTTGAATGGTGTTGTTGACTTTTATATCGGAGTAAATGTTCTGACTGCGCATGTCTGGAATTCCTTTCAGGGGAAGTGACGTTTCCCATGTACATGTGCGCGTATGTGTGCGTACATGTGTGTATGTTAGTGTGTGCGTGTGTATGCACGTGAATGTGAGTGTATATACATGAACGTGAATATATGTACGTGTCTGTGCGTATGTGCGTGTGTACATGTGGGTGTGTGTATGAGGATGTGTATATGTGTGCATGTGTGTGCGTATGTGCGTGCGTACATATGGGTGTGTATATGTGAGGGAAGACATGTTCGAACACATTTAATGCTACTAAGACTAAGCTTCTTTCCTTTAACAATTACAAGAAAATTCTTCTCAGCGTCCGATTACTATGATAAATAACATCCTTGCTGAGAGTTCATCTTTCAAACTCCTTGGCTTAATATTCACAGGCAACATGAATTGGAACAAATACATTGAGGACGTTGCCAAGACTGCTGCAAAGAAGGTGGGCTCCCCCTACCATGCTAGAAAATTACTCACAGCAGAGAGTATCTTATATCTTTACAAAGCCACCATGTGCCCATGCATGGAGTATTGTTGCAACATCTGGGCTGCTGCATCTGCCAACAGTTTTTCCCTCTTGGACATGGCCCGAAGAAGAGTTTGAAATCTGTTAGGTTTCATGCTATCAGCTAAGCTCAAACCTCTGTCCCATCGCTGCAATTCTGCATCTTTGTGTCTGTTTTGCAAGTATTTTAATGGAATGTGTCCTGATGAATTCCTAACACTTGTGCCTCCTCGACATACATACCCCTGACTAACCCAATATAAAATGGGAACAAAACAAACAAACAAACAAAAACACTGGCAGTGTCAAACTGTCCTCTTGTCAATACAATGCCCGAAAGTCTTTTTTCCTTTCTTTCCACAACTTGCAATAAATCCTCGTGTATTCGATATTATCTTCCACCGTTCGCTCTCGTTCTAAGCTTTCCAACAAAAAACTCCACTCAACTCCTGCTTTAGAATTCGTCCCATTGAACAATTACCAATCGTTTACATATGCAAATTAATGGCATACATTCACCAATCAGCGACCTACAAAATTATGCTTGTCTTTTCTTTTCTACATTTTCTGCTGACATTTTAAAGACTAAGCAAACACGAGGTCGTTTGCAAGATTGATTTCTATTACATTCACCCATTCTAAACTAAGCTGGTTTGTGATATTCATTAAAAGATTCAGAATAATTTGATTTAACTTTTTCAAGAGGAAGAAATTCACAAAGTAAATAATTCAAAGAAAATAATGCTTACCAGTCTTGATAATCTTTCCTTTGTAATTCCATGACACTTCTGGAACGGGATCACCACTTGCTATGCATCCAATTTTAGCATTGGTATGGATAATAGGCTGTTGGTACGTACTACAATTCAAGAATGCATGTTTTTCTGCAAATCAGAAGAGGAATACAATATTTTAAGAGAATCTTGTACACACAAATATATATTAGCAGGGTTATTCAGATTTACATAAGACAAAAGTGTAACATAACTTATATCCCTTTTACTCTACTCCTCTTTCTTCGCCCAGCCCTTCCTCTCTCTTTCTCTAGACATAAAAAAAAAAATCAGAGCTACTACCCTTTATATGATAACATTGAAAGATGCACATACATCTTAATAACATTAAATGATATGTTTATTTGACCTCTAAATAATTAATATTTTTTTGTTATTTAAGTTTTAATGTTATGTATCTAGGGTTATGCAGATTAAAAAAATACAAACTTTGTGGGTGTTTGCTGTGTATTTTTCAAGTTATATATATAACTCATCCACTTAAATAAGACATTTCCAAATTGGATTAAAATAATGGAGAAAATCATGGAAGAATACTATCTTGAAGAACTTTTGCCAATAACATCACTGTGTGTGTTACGCTTCAGGCACATCAAGAAGTTGAATGGTGTTCACATAATACAAAATGATCACAAGCAAACACGAGGTCATTTACGAGGGTGATGATTTCTGTTACACCCAACAAGCAGCAGAATCCCACCCTTCACTGTTGACATCTCTAGATAGAAAAAAAAAAGAAAAACTTCTACTCAAATAGTTTCTTCCCTTGGACTGTTAGACTTTGGAATTCCCCCCCTCCCATTTCCTGCTTCCCTAACTGTACTAAACTAAAGAAATTTAAATGTAATGTGAACAGACATCTTGTAACTCAATACACTACTGTTCCCTGTTAGACATGATTCCAAATAGTAGCCCGGTATGTTCCAAGTGGCAATCTGCCTTGTTTGGGGTGAACAAGCACAAAACTGAAGTTCAAAAGAAGAAATTGATCAGACATCCCCCTCTCAGTACAGATCAATAAGTCTCTTGTGTGTCATGAGTAAGTTACTGGAATCCATATTAAATAAAGAAGTAGTCAACCACCTCAGCAGAAATAACCTCCTTAGTGACATGCAATATGGTTTCTGTTCTGCTAGATCTACAGCTGATGTGCTAACAGTTATATCCCATAGGATTAGTGAATCTCTCGACAAAGGCTTCCTTTCGAGGGCAATTGCTCTTGACATATCAAAGGCCTTCGATAAGGTTTGGCATAAGGGCCTACTTCACAAGATTTCCAGCTACGGTATAACTGGAAATGTTTTCTCAATAATTAAATCATTTCTCTCTGATAGGTTCATAAGAGTAGTGGTTGATGGGCAGAAATCTGAGGCCAACAGTATTAATGCTGGAGTCCCCCATGGGTCCATCCTGGGCCCAACTCTCTTCCTGATCTACATCAATGATCTCGCAAAACACATACTAAATTCATTCGTTGACATCTATGCTGATGACACGACCATCTACGGCAACACATCAAAGCTCTCTCTGATTCCCTCTCCTCTGATCTTGAGCGCGTCGTTTCAGTGGGGTAAGAGATGGCTGGTTACTTTTAATGCATCTAAAACCAAACTCCTATCTTTACATCATCAACGCTATGTTCCTCATCTAGCATCAATTGAAATGGATGGCTCTCGTCTTGGGGAGGCTTCATGTTTTGACAAGCTCCTGGGTTTGACCTTTGCTCCTGATCTGAAATGGGACCCGTATATAAAGTCTGTTGCCCGGGCCGCTGGGAAAATTTGTAGGATCCTTCTACCACTCCAGAAGATATCTCACTACTGATGCAATTCTCTATCTATATAAAAGCCAAGTACATCCAAAGATGGAGTACTGCTGCAACATCTGTGTGGAGCTTCAAAAAACAGCCTATCCTGCCTTGACAAAGTACAAAATAGATTTCGTGGCTTAGTGGGGGATGCTCTCTTCTCTTCCCTGCAACGTCTCTCCCACAGAAGAGACGTTGCGAGCCTGTCGTTGTTTTATCGTTATTTCCATGGCAGGTGCTCGTCTGAACTCCAATCTCTGGTCCCCCCTCGCCAATCTTTTACAAAAAACACCCGTCTAGCTAAAACCACTGTCAGTAATTTCCCACAATCTTTATCTGTGCCTAAATCAAAACGTAGATTCCATGAACATAGCTTTTTTCTGAGAAGTGTACGCCTGTGGAATTCTCTTCCGTTTGCCTGTTTCCCACCTGACTACAACTTGGACATCTTCAAGTCCAACATAAACAAATTCCTTATTAATCGCCCCCTTAAGGAAGACGCTTTATCAAATCTCCAATACCAACTGTTACGATATTATCCCATTGATTATTGTACACAAAATAACTCTTATCCCCGAGTGGCTTACGGGCCTTGCTATATTGGTTGTTTTCTGCACAATATGATTTTTCTTAATATTTTAACTGTTTTTAGTACCATAGTTTTTATGGTGTCAAGCCTCCATTTGATATCAATTTCTCTTCGTCTTTTGTCTGGATTTATCTGGACTGCTCCTAGTGCTCCTGCAATTATTAGTATTACGGAAAATATTCTAATATTGGAATATTAGTGGAATTAATTGATAGTGCCCATTTCTTTGAAATTTTCTTTTTTATTAAAAATAAAGTTATCAATTGAATATTAGATGGTCAAGTGATGTTTGTGTGTGTGTGCTTCTAGGAAGGTACTAGTTTCTTTTACAATCCACAGAGATTTGAAAAAAAAAAAGATGGTCAAAAAATCAAAAATATAACAAATAAATGTTACCCTATGCAAGATAAGGTACTCTTCTACCTAGGTGGATAGGTTTTTAGTGTTTTTACTTAATGTAAAATGTTTATTTGGCTCAAAAAACAAACAGCAACAGTTATATATCCACGTATTTTGTATGTTGTTCATTTATTGCAATGTTTACGACTGTCAAACTCCATCTGGAAACAACTGAATCGTGACTACATTGATTCTTCGCCGCCATCTTTGTTATTAAGAATTACTCAACATTCAAATCATATAAGCACAACGAAAAATGGCTACAATGTATTTTTTAGGTAGCCATTTTTTGTTTTTTCCAAATCTTTTTATTTCTTTTTCTCCATTATTGTAGATTTTTGTGAAAGAAACCTATGTAAAAGCCAGATACAGCCAATGATGGAGTACTGTTGCCACATCCGGGCAGGATCTGCTAGAAGCAGCTTATCCTAGTTCAAAATAGACTTCGTAGCTTAGTGGAGGATGCCCTTTTCTCTTCCCTGCAACAACTCTCCCACAGAAGAGATGTTGCGAGCCTGTCTTTGTTTTATCGTTATTTTCATGGCAAGTGCTCATCTGAGCTTCAACCTATGGTGCTCCCCCCTCACCAAACTGTCACGAAAAATACTCGTCTAGCCAAAACCACTATCAATAATTTCCCACACTCTTTATCTGTGCCTAAACCTTAATGTACATTCCGTGAACAAAGCTTCTTTCTTAGAGCTGCATGCCCGTGGAACTCTCTTCCGTTTGCCTGCTTTCCAGCTGACTACAATCTGATTATCTTCAAGCCCAACATAAACAAGTTCTTGATGAACCGTCGCCCTAAGTAGTCCAATTTACAAAATTTCCACTACTTATGTTTACTACGCTATAATCACAATGACTAATGTATACCCTTTAACCCTTATCCTTGAGTGGCCTCTGGGCCTTGATGAGTAGTGATTCCTGTGAAAAAAAAAAAATCTTTGATAATAACACCCAGCATTAGTCAACAGAAAAGGCCACAACAATGCCCGCACGTTGCTAACTGACCCTGCAGAAGTTGAATAAACTGCGCTACAAAACACTGCTTCATCTGCCATACTCTCCAGACCTCTCACCTACCGACTATCATTGTTTTTTTAAGCATCTTGACAACTTTCTTCATGAGAAATGCTTCCAAAACCATAAGCAATATCAAAAACGCCTTCAGCGACTTTATCGCCACCAGAACGCAAGATTTTTACGTTACTTACATAAATACACTTGTTTTGCGTTGGCAAAAGTGTGTTGATTCTGATGGTGCTTATTTTGATCAATAAATTTTTGTTTGAGCCGAGATATGTTCATTTGAATTTAAAAGTTTAAAAACCGCAAAAACTTTCTAGTCAACTTAATATCTATACTCCTTTACATATGTTGTTCATTTATTGCAATGTTTTCTACATATTTAAATATGATTTATTATTGATTATCACTGAGCTTTGATCTTTCTCATAGAGATAAATTTGATCAACATTGTATGCTTAAAGAATGTTGGAGGACGCATTGGCTGAAACACGGGAATTTAAACATTAACCTTGCCGAAGACAATAGTCTAAAAAAAAAAAAAAAATGTCAGTAATAATGGTTCCTTATTCCTCAAAATTCAGATGAAATACTTGTTTGTTTCAGTTCCGGCATCGCTTCCTGTAATCAAGACCAAACCGGAATTAATTGAGCAGCAGCATCTTTACGTTGCAGAAGGCAGTAGCGTCAATGTGTCTTGTTCATCACATGGAAAACCTGCACCGAAAGTGAGTCTTCAATGGTCGAACGTTACATTGGAACCATTTCAGTTTGATGAGTCGAGAAAACTCGGGGATATAAATCAAGTCGACCAAACGATTGGCAAAATGCAGTTTACTGCTTCGCGGAGACATCATGGATTGAAGATCCAGTGCCTGGCACATAATAACAAATCATCCGAACTGGGATCAGCTTATATATATATCCACGTATTTTGTATGTAACTCTTTCTTTTTTTCTTTTTCTTTTGCTTTTATTCACACCAAACAAGACATTGAAGGAGTTACTGTGATTAAGGCCCGATTTATAAGGGCATCCTAAGTGGGGAGTTGTGCAACAAGATGTTTGTTCGCATTGCATTCAAATTTCTGCATGTTGGTACGATCGGGAAAACAGAGCAAGGAAGGCATTTAACTAGGCAAGCGGTCCAAGGAAAGACACTATTAGAGCAGAAAGTTTTCTGGAATTTCTGGATCTTTTTCTTTTTTTTTACAAGGTGGTCACCATTTATCAAGGCCCGGAAGCCACTCAGAGATAAGGGTTATTGTAAGTACAGTACGTTAGTGTGGATATTTAAAGTGTCTACTTAAGGGGCAGTTCATCAGGAATTTGTTTACGTTGGACTTGAAGACATCCAAGTTGTAGTCAGGAGGGAAGCAGGCAGACGGAACAGAGTTCCACAGCCGTGCAGTTTTAAGAAAGAAACTTTGTTCATGGAATCTACGTTTTGATTTAGGCATAGATAAAGAGTGAGGAAAGTTTTTGACAGTGGTTTTAGTTAGACGGGTGTTTTTCGTAAAAGATTGGCGAGGGGGGACCAGAGATTGGAGTTCAGACGAGCACCTGCCATGGAAATAACGATAAAACAGATAGGCTTGCAACGTCTCTTCTGTGAGAGAGAAGTTGCAGGGAAGAGAAAAGAGTATCCCTCACTAAACCACGAAGTCTATTTTGTACTCTGTCAAGGCAGGATAGGCTATTTTAGCAGCTCCTGCCCAGATATGGCAGCAGTATTCCATCCTTGGACGTACTTGGCTTTTATATAGATAGAGAATTGCATCAGTAGTGAGATATCTTCTGGAGCGGTAGAAGGATCCCACCATCTTTCCAGCGATCTTTGCAACAGACTTGATGTACGTGTTCCATTTCAGATCAGGAGTGAAGGTCAAGCCCAGAAGCTTGTCAAAACATGGGGCTTCTCCTAGACGACAGCCATCCATTTCAATTGATGCCAGATGGGGATCAGAGCGTTGATGATGTAAAGATAGGAGTTTGGTTTTAGATGCATTAAAGGTAACCAGCCACGTCTTCCCCCACTGAGATCAGAGGAGAAAGAATCAGAGAGAGCTTTGTCATTTACGGCTTTTGATGTGTTGCTGTAGATGGTCGTGTCATCAGCATAGATGTCAACGAATGATTTAAGTATGTGTTTAGGGAGATCATTGATGTAGATCAGGAAGAGAGTTGGGCCTAGGATTGACCCTTGAGGGACTCCAGCATTAATACTGCAGGCCTCTGATTTTTGTCCATCAACCACTAGTCTTATGAGCCTATCAGAGAGAAATGATTTAATGATAGAGAGAATATTTCCAGTTATACCGTAGCTGGAGATCTTGTGAAGTAGGCCTTTATGCTATACTTTGTCGAAGTGAGGAGCACGATTTTGCTGCTAGTCACATTAGTCAGAAGTATTTACGTTGAAGAGAGTACAAAATCAGTAAGTTTGTTGTAGCACATTCTGTGGAAGTATTTGTAAAACAACAGGGATACAATATTGTGGTGATGGGACAGAGGCTAGAGCTTAGTTGCAAGTGCAGAAACAATTAGCTTAGAAACTCTTTGTACTCTGTTCAAGAGGGAAAAATTTGTGGTTGGTGCACCAGCCCAGATAAGGCAACAATACTATATTTACGAACGTATGGTGGGTTTATAAAGATATAGGCTACTGACAGATGTGAAATGCTTTCTTTCTTTGTTCGTTATATTTAATGGATTATCATCACAAACTATGATATCGATGATGCCGAGTTCAATTTATGGTAGTGTTAAAATGTTTTTGATTAATAATGAGGGTATGACCCCAATGATTTTGACGATCTTATTTATAACTGAGGGTAGAATAATCAACCAATGAGAAGCCTCCGACCTCATTATAAAAATATCGAATTTTGGATTCCAGTCAGTTCGCTGTCAACCTCCGACTTGAAACAACTGAATCATGACTACATTGATTCTTCGCCGCCATCTTTGTTATTAAGAATTACTCAACATTCAAGATCATGACTGCATTGATTCTTCACTGATTTGACTTACTACCACCATTTGTGTTCAACATGATGGCTCAACAGTATTAGCGTCTCAAGTTCAATGTAAACAAGTTCTTGATAAGCCGTTCCTCTTAAGTTAATAAGTTTACTGAATTTCCATTACTGACAATTACTATATTATCCAATTGACGACTGTATACTCTTTAACCCTTATCCTCGAGTGGCCCTTAGGCCTTGATAAGTGGTGACGCCTATGTAAAAAAAAAAAAAAAAAAACTATTGGGAATGTGAATCTCTATAGTGAAGTGATTCTAGCAAAACTATAATTTGGTTGTTGTTTTCCGAAAGTTGGAAACATACTGTAAAAAAAAAAAAAAAAAAAAAAAAAAAAAAAAAAAAAAAAAGGAACACGTAGACAAGAAGATAAAGACACTGCAACCCCTTTTCTCACACTACTTAACAAGGCCAAAAGCCACTCGAGGATAAGGATTAGTGGTATTTTCAGTTGGATTGCTACTCTTTGCCTACTCTATCAGTAGTTTCACGTGTAAATAAAAATACGCTACTTAGTTTTTATATGAGAGAGTTAGTAACTATGATGAATTTCTGTGTTTGTTCTAAATTTGTTTAATTATTGTTTTTATTGAAAAACAAGCATCGGAAATTGTTTTTAAGTAAAAAAATGTTTTGAACTCATACCCAAACATTCATGAAGTCTGCTTTTTTTGATACCACCAAAACAGAAAAAAAAAAAAAATGTCACTTAGTTTGAAAAAATATTTACGCAATGATTACGCAAGAAGATATACAAGATACCACAACTCCTTTTCTCACGTTAGAGTCATTGCTAATCATTTCCTACTCTATGACTATTTTCGTGGTCCATATTCAACTGAGCTTCAAATTTCCCCCTTCTCCCTATTTGTAAAACCTTCTCAGCAAGAACTCATCTTCCTATCAGCACTTTCCTTGCTTCCTCTGTGTACCTAAGATCAAACGAATGTCCACGCACAGAACTTCTTCTAAAGAACTTCCCATAGATGAAACACGTTATCGTAGGGATGTTCCCCAACTAACTGTAACGTGATCATTTTCAAGTCCAATATCAACAAATATCTGTCGAGTCTTCCTGCAAATTAATCATGATTCTTAATTCTTTCATAGTACCGTTCCATTATCCAACTGAAAATATCACTAACCCTTTTCCTCGAGTGGCTTTTGGCCTTGTTAAGTAGTGAACAATTAGTTTTAAAAAAAGAAGACAGTGATATGAACACATATTAATTCCATAGTACCTTTAACATATGTATGTATGTATGTATGTATGTGTGTGACAGTTTCCAGACTAAATTATTCGATCGGGAGATCCTATTTATTAAAAAGAGAGAATCGAAGACGATAACATACTACGAACATTAAATTATGATATAGATACTCTAATTTAATGTCCGTAGTATGTTATGACCTATCTTTCTTTATAATAAATAGGATCTCCCGATCACCAAAGATGTAATGTAAAAAAAGATAAAATAAAAAAAAATTCTTGTCAATTTTGAGCCGTATGTGAAGTTAATATATACCTTCTTGGTCTTCTGGCTAGGATCCAAGGGTAGTATCTGCTTTGTCTTAAGATGGAATAATGATATTGTGGGATTTCTGTTCATGCCGTGCGTCCATACAAGACTTCCATAAGAATATTGGAGATAAACTGTAATAACCAGGTATATTCTGACACTACAATAACCAGATTACTTAGATTAAACACTTTTACAGTTTTAACAAAAGGGCTACAATAATATTTGGAAGTTTCCATTCACGCTGAACGTCCATAGAATGCCCAGCAGCAATATATTACATATGAAAGATGCCGCTGTGGAATTTCTACAAGTTCTGCTTGTAAAAGATTAATTATATATTAAAAAAAGCCGTGCATGTGTGGTCCCTCTCTGGTGCTGCATGTGAGATGATGCCACAAAAAATAGTGAAGAAATGATGAATGTGAGAAGTGTGAAGGGCCAACGTTGCCTTCACATTTTCGCCAAGTTTCAGAAAAATCTAATGGATGGGGCAAAAGTTATGGGGTAAAAAGTGTCAGATTTTGCAATTTGGAGGCATTTGCGACTCCTTCTGAGCTCCTGGGAATGCCAAACCCCAATGAAAATGGACAAATGATGCAGTTTCATGCCTTAAGACGTATATTTGAATTCAGTACCATGGAAACCCACTATTTAGACATACATATCAAGTTTTTGAGTAATATGAAAAAAAGAGCTACAAAGAAAGGCATATTTTTTTAGCCCTAAAAGTCCCAGAGGGATGCGAACCAGAATTTTGCCAGGGTCACCCATACTGAATTTATATTAAGAACAATGGCCTCCATATTTTGACCAAGTTTCAGGAAAATATAATGGACGGATCAAACACTATGGGCCAAAAAGTGTCATTTTTTTGGCCATTTGGGGGCATTTTTTAGCTCTTTTGATCCCCTGGAGACGCTGAATCCTAGTGCAAATGGATAACGGTGAAATTTCAGGCCTTAACACATGTATATTTGAGTTAATCACCGTGAAAAACCACTGTATAGTCAGACATATCGTTTTTGTTGAGAAATATGAAAAAAGAGCCACAAAAAGGGGCGTTTTTAGCACTAAAAGTCCCTGGGATGTAAACCAGAATTTTGCCAGGGTCACTCATACAGGATTTATATTAAGAACAATGGCCTCCACATTTTGGCCAAGTTTCAGAAAAATCTAATGGATGGATCAAAAGTTATGGGGCAAAACGTGTCATTTTGGGCCATTTTGGGGCATTTTTTTTTTACCTCTTTTGAGCTCCTGGGGATGCAACAGGAATTTTGGCAAAAGTAATTTTTTTACTGTACACATCTATTTAATGAAATTCAAATTGTGGCAAAATTTCAGGAAAAACTAATGGATAGTTATCTGGCAATCGTCCGGACGGATGCACGCACACAACCGAAAACATAGGTTCCTCTCTGATAAATCAGGGCACCAATAATAATACAAAAACGTCTGTTGAAAAACTAATTGTATTTTTGTGGCTTGATTGAAAAACCAACTGTTAAATGTAGGCATTTAACATTGAAAAAAAAAACGACTTTTCTGCAAGTGTTTGATAAAAAGCAAGAAAAAGTTTCTTCACAATGTTAACAGGATAGTTAGAATATTCAAAATACAGTAGACGGGTTCGTTTGCATCTGCTCTGAGTATTTTCACTCTTGCCTGACAAAATTAAATTCCCGTTGATTAGTTGATTGGCCAATCATATTAGGGTCATTCTGGAATACAAGGGAGGTAATTTATTGTCATAAACAAAGGGAGATAATTAGTTAGGAGAACAAAGAGAGGTAACCTATGCATAAACTAAGTTTCCTTGGCCTTTGGGCCAAAATCATAGTGCAGTATCTGTTCTGATGCGACACTTCACTTTTTCAGTCTTTGGTTAGTGGCGGAGAAATCCTTTATGACTGAGAATTTTTTTAATCCGGAGTGTCTCTTTTGGAAGAACTGGATTTTCCCCACATTAAAATCCAACCTTGTGTCTAACTCTTCCCTCATAGGGAGGCAAGTAAATAGAAATAATAAAATAAATAAGAGCAGAAATAACTAAATTTGAAAAGTATAAAATTCCCAGAATGCAATGCAATATATAAAATTGTCACCAAAATTATTAATCTTGGGACACTTAGAAAAGTCACAAAAACAATTGAAATGAACGATGAGTGATGATGGGTTGTTATTATTTTACTATCTCAACATGAACCGTGAGTAATTAAATTAATACTAGTTTATACTGTAGCAGTGTCGGTACAGTGCCTGTGAATGTCAATTGCCTTCCTCTACATAGCTTCTAATACATTATATTTTATAAGAAATAAGGTAATTAAAATTTTGTGTTTAAAAATATTGTAAATATATAAATACAGATAAACACAGTAAATATATAGATGCATATATAAACAGAGAAAATATATAAATAAACATCTACACACATTGTAAATACATAAATACACATAGAAAATATATAAATACATATATATATATATATATATATATATATATATATATATATATATATATATATATATATATAAAGTAAAATTGTGTCTGTGTACATTTTCTTACCAAACAACTCTGTCAATTTTCAGTCTACAGACTTAAGATTCGACATATGGGGGTATTGAAATTTGGGAAAATCTTTTCAATCGGTTTTCGGCCAGAAATTTGGCTGTCAAGGGGTCAAAGTTCTACAATTTGACCTTTGAAAACTCTACCAAACTCTTCCACCAAGTTTGGGTCTAAAAAAACTTGAAATTTTAGATGTAGCTTACTTGGGCATGGATCAAACTTTTTAATTGGATTTGAGCCCAAAACAATAAATATTAAGGGGTCAAAATAGGGGTCAAAGTTAAAAAAAAAAATTATCTGTGTTGTCTACCAAATTACTCAGCCAATTTTTTGTCTAAATATTTGAAATTTTATATAAAGTCTATTCAGATATAGGACAAGCTTTTTAATCGTTTTTGACCGAAAATTTGGCTGCCAAAGTTCAAAAGATTTTAACTTGCGGTCTCTAACAAACTATTCAGCCAACTTTGGGTCTAAACATTTGAAATTTTACATATAAGTTAATCAAACATGCAGCAAGCTTTTTCATTCGTTTTTGAGGCAAAAATTTTGCTGCCAAGAGGTCGAAGTTGAAAGAATTGACCTTTGCAAACTCTATCAAATTCCTCCACCAATTTTAGGTCTAAACACTTGAAATTTTAGATGTAGGTTACCTGGACATGAGTCCATATATATATATATATATATATATATATATATATATATATATATATATATATATATATATATATATGCACATTAAGTGATGAACAGTGCATAGGGACCGAACAAAGCTGGGCTGAACTGCTAGTATATATATAAACACATAGATACATATATAAACACATAGTAAATATACAGATGCACGCACACAGACATATATATATATATATATAGTAAATATTTATATACATATATACACACATAGTTAATATATAGCTAATATATATAAGTGCTTCTACATATATTAATTAAAGGAGTAAATATTGAATAAAAAAATCAGATAAAGCGGAAAATTCCCTGATGCATAGTTGATAAACAAGGCAACATGCTCATAGAAATAAGGACACAACCAAGTAATCTAACTCCTCCACCCACATACACTACTTGCCTCCCACTCTTTTCCTGCCTTACATCTTCACTCTCCCTCTCCCCACATTCTCAACCCCACGAGGTACAGCACTTATTTCTTTCATCTCTTATAACCGCGCTCGCTGGTTTATTTTCTATGCTACACTGTATAAAATGTCGAGTTCTGTTTAGTAAAGTTTATTTTACAAAATGAATATGTTTGAACGAATTAACCGAAATAGTTTGGTCCAGCTTAAATAACGTGTTTGTGTCCTTATTTTTACTAGCATGCTGACTTACTGTAAAATCCTTAGTAACTAATCGAGGTTAACTTGCGAAAAATAATTAAATCTTACTTAAAGAACAAATACATGGGTAAAGTTTTCAAAAATCAAAATAGGTAAATCAGTGCTCTCTGTCACAAAAATATTAACAACAAAGGAATACTTATGTCTATTAAAAGTGAAAGAAATTCTTTTGTTTATTTTTATATAATTAGTTATTATTAAGATTAAGCATCCTCTTATTTGTGTATAAAAATTAAATTTACACGCGTGATTATTATTTCCTTTCTTTATTATTATTAATTATAGTTAAGATTAAGCCTCCCTTACTTTGCTCATAAAAATAAATCTACACACCTATGCAAATATTGTATAAGCAGTAATTCTAGACTTGTATGGGTTGCTTTCAATCTCGTTTCTAGACATGTAAATTTTGTTTCCGCCCCTCCCCCAAACAAGTCCGGTTCTTTTCTCTGTCCACCCACTAATCTAGTCTCTATTTAGTATAGGCATTTTTTTCCTGCATCCTTCCCCCCTCCAACCAATGGTCCCTCCCCTTCACAAAACCACTCGTCTAGCTAAAACCACTATCAGCAGATTATAGTACACCTTTTTTTTTTTAAGAAGAAAAGATTGGCTGAATTTATATTATCTCCCTTCGTCGGTGTAACATAAAATATTTCCCGGTAAAAAGTTTTTTTTTTTTTAATCTATAAGAGAAAAATATTTTTAAGATCGGATTTTTTT
>NC_136487.1:50775377-50835377 GCF_053919585.1 Euprymna scolopes
GAAAACCAAAGAGTGGGGATATGACATATGAGAAATATTTGGAATCAAGTCTTCCTTTGCTGTTATTTCAGATCATTTGAACCCATAGCAAGTTTTAGCCTCTCCTCCACCAAGGAATTTGGGGGAAATATATATATATATATATAGATATATATGTGTGTGTAAAAATCCGTGGCATAACTCAGGGATTATGTTCTATATTTGTAAATAATATAAAATTCTCATAAACAGTTTTAGAAACGCTTAGACATAATCGAAACAAATACTGTAAACATTGTTTTTTGGGGGTTTTTTTTCCTGAGAGATATCACCTGTGTCGGTCGGAGTACTGTAGGGATGTTCAAATTTTTGTGTAAATCACCAACATTTTACACATTATCAGCCACGTCATCATTTTGCGTCTACTGTAAAAATGTGCATGCTTTTTTACGGAAGCCGTTAAACGCTTTATTTGAGTCAGGGAAAGCAGCGTTTTTTTTTTTGTTTTTTTTTTTAGGGGGGGGGCTTTTTTTTTTTTTTTTCTTTTTTTTTTGCTATCGTTCATGTTAATTTTATTAATGAGAGACATCCGTACATTTTTTTTTTTAAACAGACACTAAAATCAAGTTGACCCCCTCCTCCACTCCTAGGAATAAACATCTTTTAACAATTAAAATAATTTCAAGTTGTAGTTGAATTTGCTATTTTATAATTGCCAATAGTCATTTTTTTTTTTATATCATATGAAAATACTTTTTAAAAACTGGAAAACCTTAATCAAAAATTTGTTTAAAACTTTATATCACGGAATATTGGAATTTTATTCTATTTAATTTTTAAAAAAATAATAATTTTTTTTATAATTTTGGTTTTTTTTTTGTTGTAATTTAACTAATTATGATATGTATTATTGGGGGGGGAAAGCTGATCTTTTTAACATGATAATATTGATTTTATGTTCATTTTTTTATGTAAAAATTCAAGGTAAGTGAAATAAATAATGGGTTTTTATACAGTGTCGGCAAAAAGAAAGCCCGCACTTGTAATATTTTCAAAAACTGCAAGTTTAAGCTACATTTAATGTAACTGTTTAAACAACCTATACCTCATTTGATTCGCCTTTTATTCCTCTATAATTTTACCTGTTCATAGTTGACTTTTAATGGAAGTATTCTAGTGTTCACATCAATTTTAAAAAGCAACTTCAAATTAAGGAGGTAAAAAGAATGTCCACAGCAACGAATTCCCTTAAAACCAGCTTAAATTACCGCCCCTAAATCAGTTTAAAATATCCACCAACAGGCAACAAAACATATCTAATCGTAATTGTTGTTGTTCCAGGTTATACAGCGTAACATTTAGTCCATATGTCACGATTTTCTCTT
This sequence comes from Euprymna scolopes, assembly GCF_053919585.1. Taxonomy (NCBI): domain Eukaryota; kingdom Metazoa; phylum Mollusca; class Cephalopoda; order Sepiida; family Sepiolidae; genus Euprymna; species Euprymna scolopes. The sequence continues at coordinate 50,776,742 of NC_136487.1, forward strand.
AGTGATCGTCAGGATTAATCTCCACCTTTCTGGTTTATCCAATCGAGAAATCGGTCGTAGATTGAAATGTGATGAGAAAACTGTACACCAAAAAAGCACCAAAACACCGGCAGTGTTCGTGATGCCCCTAAATCTCATCGTAGTAGAGTTACTTCTAACAGGGAAGACAATGCTATCAAGATCCGCAGCCTAAGAAATAGATTTGAAACAACTCCCCAAATCCAACAACAATGCAATCTTGTTAAAAAGTGCTCTCTTTCTACTGTCAAGAACAGATTAAAGGAATTTAATTTGCGATGATATGTTGCAAGACACAAGCCAATGATTTCTGTAAAGAACAGAAAGTGCCGTCTGGACTTCGTCAGATGCAATGAAGATCATGACTCTTCATATTGGTCAAAAGTGCTTTTTAGCGACGAAAGCAACTTCAATAGGCTAGGCAGTAATGGTAGACAGTACGTCTGTCGGATGAAAGACAAAGAATCTAACCCTAGGTGCTCAGTTTCAACGTTGCAAGATGGTGGAGGTTCAGTTTTAGTGTGGGGCATTATTAGTACCAATAGTATAGGGCCTATAATTCGCTTGCAAGGTCGAATTAATTCGACCAAGCACATTAATATGCTGACTGAGTATTTTCTACCCTACTTCACACAGCTGGCAATGTCAAGAGGTTCCTGGAAGAGCATGATATTCCGTTTGGATTGGCCTGCACAATCTCCAGACCTCAATCCTATCGAAAACGTATGGCATTACATCAAGCAACAGTTACGCAATGATAAAATATCAGATTTGGAAGAACTTTGGACAAAAATTAAACAAAAGTGGGATGCCCTTTTCCCGAAATATTGCTGCAGTCTAATTCAAGAAATTCCCAAAAGATTGCAGGCTGTCAAATTGCAGAAGGGCTATGCTACTAAATATTAACTAGTTCATTGTGTTCCTGTTGTATTTGTGTTGCATTAATGTCCTAAAGTCACATTTATATAACAATTTTCCATTGTGCGGACTTTCTTTTTGCCTCCTCAATTTGAAATTATTTTTTTAAATTGATGTGAACACTAAAATATTTCAATTAAAAGTCAAATATGAACAGGTAAAATTATAGAAGAATAAAAGGACAATCAAATGAGGTATAGGTTGTTTAAACAGTTACATTAAATTTAGCTTAAATTTACAGTTTTTGAAAAAATTACAAGTGCGGACTTTCTTTTTGCCACATATAAAAATAACTTTTTTAAAATTATTTAAACTTTTCAGCTTTAAAAAATGTTGCAATTTTTATGGGCCTAAATTTATTTTGTTTAGTTTTGGTAACATGAAATATGGGTGGGGTTAGAACACCTAAAAAAATATTTCCCCATCACATTTTTAATGAAAATTGCTTTTAAAATATAAGTTAATTTAAAACTGAATATCTATTGAAAATTTCATGAAAATCTGACTGTTAGTTGATGTTCACTAGATTTTTTAAAGACAGGTGTGTTTAAGGCTTCAAAACGCTCACTACATGGGACGTTGTTTTAAAGCGTCGATAATGTAAACACGATTTTAGTCCGGCATTTTCATAATTTTCGTATGCTGTAAAATTTATTTTTAAAAATATAACTGGTTTATTTGAAGTTTCTTCTTTTAAATGGTATTAAGTTATGATGATAATACAGCGTAACCCGGATATAAGAGACTTCTTATCCGGTCCCTACAGTTTCCTTATATCCGAGTTACACTTATATCTGGGGGGTTCTTATATCCAGGTTACACTGTATTTTAACACAGGCTCTATTTTAGGACCAGAGAAAATTTCTCTTATATCCGTTTTTCTCATATTCGAGTATCTTTTATCCGGGGTTACGCTTACTGTAAAATTAAAGTCCATATAAATATTAGTATTAACCCGGATATAAGAGATTTTTATCCGCCACCTGCAGCTCTCTTATATCTGGGATTCTTATATCACGGTTACACTGTACATTAATACAGGCTGAGACCAGAGAGAATCTCCCTTATATCCGTTTTTCTTATATTCGGGTCTCTTATATCCGGGTTACACTGTATTAAATTAAATCACAATTATATCGTGTTACATATAGATGGTTACATATGTGGTGCGCATTGGTGGTACCTATAGAACTGCATTTCCTGCTGAATTATTAACTATTTCTCGTTTTATTGACTCAGAAATTTGCAAATTGACATGTACACTATTACTATAATATGATTTTGATCAATATAGAAACTCGCTCAATATATGTTACCGTGACATAGGCTGACATATATTCGGTGGATTTTTAACAGTATTTTGCATATTTTTTTATTTTTAACTCCTTTTCCCAAACTTACCGTGTCAAAGAGAGAGTCGGGCGCCATTATAAATTTTCCAATACCTCGGTAAACACTATGTTTTTCGAGCTGAATAAACATGCTACATTAAATAAAAACGCTAAAAACAATCCAGTTAGGTAGAAAAATAACTTATCTTGCCTTTGATAACATTTATTTGTTATATATTTTTTTTTTTTGATAACTTTTTCGAATCTATGTGTACAGTAACACAAACCCTAATGTTATTAGGATTCTAGACAAAAATGTTTAGAAGCATTATCTGTTGATTTTAATTTTTGTAAAAGTGGTGCAAAACTATTCCATTTAGGGAATTAATTTTACTCGTCCTGATACTCTTTTAGTTCAATATATATTGATTTTTTTTTATACACACAGATTTAATGCTCTCGACAACCCAGAGTGGATTCTCCATGCTACAAGCCGTCCTTATATTTACGGTTTTAATATTTCTGTTTCTGGTGGCAATTACTGGAGTCATCGTCCATTTTGTTTGCCACAGTGCCGTTTACAACAATACTGGTGAGCTGAACCGTTTTTACTTTTTTATTTATTTATTTATTTATTTATTTTTTGCCTTTTTTCGTGTGTGTGTGTGGGGGGGGGGGCTTTCCATTGAAGTTTCTTTCAAAAGCAACAATTTAAATGGTGTCATCATAAATAACATCACAAAATTATCTTTTGGTCAATCCAACTCCTGGTACAATACACTAACTGTATAAATGTTAGATTCGGCCCAAGGAGATGCCGCTCAGACCGCCATTTCTTGCCTTCACAATCTAGTGGGAGATGATGTCTTTTCTTCTCTGCAGCCCCCTTGAAGAGACATTGCTACTCTTTCTAAACTATCGGAATTTCCATATTAGGTGCTTGGTGCTCGACTGGGTTTCAAGCTCTGATCACCCCCCCCACATACACTTCTCAGCAAAACTCGTTTGTTTACCAACATCTTAAAGAACCCTCCTATCCTTTGTGTATTTAAAATCATATGAAACTTCCATGAACAGAGTTTCTTTCCAAAACTTCTCACGATTGATACACGTTATCGTGGGGATGTCTCTCTACAGACTACAACATGTTCAAGTCTAATGTGAACAAATGTCTGTCAAGTCATCCTACGAATTAATCATCGTTCTCAATTCTGTTCATAGTACTATTTTACCTTCCAAATGAAAATCTCATTCACCCTTATCCTCAAGTGGCTTGTGGCCTTCGTAAATGATGAACCATTCGTATAAAAAACACAGTTGTGTGTAAAACTAAAATGAGTTAACATCTCTGGATTTCACCAGAATCTTTTCAACCGTGTTACAGCCCAAAAACTGTTCAGTGCTAGCCTTGTCTACTGCGGGTGATTTTTCTGGGAACCAGAGTTCCAGAACTTGATATTTACCTCTTTTCCAACATGGGAAGATGTGGTACACAAAGGAGGCGATAAGTCAGTGCACATGATGTGATGCACTCTGGCTTCTTAAAATTACCTGAGCAGCCTCGTCAAAATGAGAAAGTAAGGTCTGGAAGAGTGGACTGGAGCAAATTGATATGAGCTGACGGCAACCGATGAACATAACCTTGACAGAAGACTTAGCGCTTAGAGGGTTGTTTCCCAAAATGGTGTCATTCATGCACCCAGAGTCTAACCGATATAAACAAAATACTTTTTTATGTAATAGCTACTGGTCTATGATTTAAATATAAATATTATGATTTATACTTTACTATTATTATTTTATTTATTTATTTTTTTTTAATATTGTCATTATTATCAATACACACAGAGTGACTTTCGAGCCAAAAGAACATACATTTAAGTACTTGCTCTGATATTATCCTCGATCTATGTATGAGAATTCCTTCGGGACTGAGACAATTTTCCTTTAGGACCGTGACTATTTTTATTCTCATTTAATTACTTATATTAATTGTATTATTATTTATTCATTTATTTATTCATTTATTTTCGTCCCTATCATGTGTGCGGGAGGAGGGAATTTACTCCCCCATTAAAAGCCGACATTGTCTCTAACTCTGCCCTCTTCGGGAGTGTCATCATTATTATTATTATTTAAAACTATCGCCTTTGTTATTAATACTTTACTGTACTATCATTATCATAACTATTAATTACATTATTGTTACCGTTTAACAATTTCATTCCAATTCCAATGCGTCTCATTTTTGCCGCTTGAATTAAACGCTATTACGTTGCAACATTTTAAAAAAACTTAAAAATAAAAATAAATACAATCGTCTTCGACAAACGGCTAAAATAATCCACGTGAACTTTTTCGAACATGATCGCTAGGAATGAACGCTGTCCACACTACAATTTTCTAGTTTTTTCAACGGCTTTCTTTTTCTTTTCGATACTTTTTTGTGACCAAGAGCGGAAGTCTGCTTGAAATACAAAAAATAACAATAAAAATATTGAATAAAAAAATAACATCATTTTTCATGCTTCAAAAATCCCTCATGATCTTTAAATCACTATATATATATATATATATATATATATATATATATATATATATATATATATATATATATATATATATACTAGCAAAAGTACCCGTCGTTGACGGTGTTCAAAAACAGCCTACAGAAAATGGACTCTGATTTATGAAAGTATGATAGGTTATGAAAAGAAACGGTTGTAAAGAGATGGCTTCGAATTTGGGGGTATCAAAACCAAAGCAAAATATGATGAAAGTAAAAATAAAATAGATAAACCCCATAATTTATTATACTATACCTGTTCACACTGAAACACTTATCACAATATTCTGTGGATCTATATTAAAAAAACTTTGTTAAACTTTGTGACATATTTACATTCTATGGAGGTCAGGCACGAACAAACACCCCATAATTTTATACCATATTTCTTCAAACTGAAACATAATTATCAAAGTATACTTACGCAGATAGATATGAAAAGTCTTTATTAAAGTTTGTGCCTATTTCCATTCTATGGAGGCCAGGTGCGAACGCAGACCCCACAATTTTAATGAACCACCGTTCTGCCATAATCGAATATTCCTCAAGCACAAAATAACGGAAAACATTAAAATATGTTTATAAATATTCCTTATGTTGACGGAACTCTCTTAAATTGTTAACACAGAATGCTCAGGTGGCCCTCCTTCAAATTGAAAACGAGGCTCTCCATTTCAAAGTCGCTGCCATGTTGATTTTTTTTTTTTTAAACCGGTTCGTGAATTTAAAAAAAAAAATGTTTTTACAAACTACTTAAAAATACAAACCAATGAATTTTTCTACCATAAAAGTAACTTTTATTGACTATGGTAACATTTATTTCTTGTATATTAATATTATTATATATATAACATTTTCTCTTTGTAAGGAACATTATTTTGTTGGTCACTCTTGGCTACGAATGGAAACAAAGTTGATATAAAAAAATATATTTTCGCGAAAATTATCTTTACTTTCCTCATATTTTGCTTAGGGTAAAATTTTTGAATATCAAAACCTATCTCTTTACAACCCCTTCCTTTTCATCAATCACAGACCATTTTCTGTAGGCTGTTTTTGAACCCAGTCAACGACTGGTACTTCTGCTAGTATATATATATACATATGTCATCCTCAGACTATTTTGGTATATTACAGCTCTTCAGTGTGGCTAGACTAGCACCTACCCCAAGCCTAGGATTGAACCAATAACTATCGAGTTGATATTTAGTAGCTCTATCCATTAGGCCACTGAATAGAAACATTGCCAACCACTCCTATAGTGATCTATTAATTTATTTTCAATTTTTGGTCAACAAGACTTGAAACTTGATATATAGGGAATTTGGATTTGTGCAACAAATTAGATTTAGTCTTTAGCCGGTAAAACTAGCTGCTAAGTGGTCAAAATTGAAAAAAATTGGAACTTGGTGGCATAAGTTCACTTAAAGTGCTCTTCTACATGTGCACAATTTTGAATTTTTTATATGCGTATGGACATAACTCAGAGCATAAGGAATAAGGTTGGAGAGCTATATGTTTTGCTATCAATTCTAGTTGATGGCCTCCAAGTCATATCTTTTTTTACTTATAAATCACTATTTTAAATTGGGTACAATATAATAATCAATAGAAAATTAACTGCAATTATAATTAATTAAATACGAAATCTGCATACATTAGAATATATTTAAGCATATTTTGTAACAGAGCAACACAGGGTGGCATGCTAGTAGATATGTTTTTTTTTCTGTAAAGTCTGACGAAGTTACTGGATCGTTAATACGATTCGGTAACCGAAACATGTGTAACTAAACAGATAAGGCGGTAATAAAAAAATAAAATATATATTTGCTCTGCAATAGTATTGAGCACTTTCGTCAGGTTTTTACTAATTACCATTTTTGCTATATATATATATATATATATATATATTAGTGTTGGGACGATTAATTGAAATTGGAATCGGAAAAATTGGAGCTTTTTAGGGTATCGGAATCGGAAAAATTTTAGCCTATTTTCTGATGCCAAAACCGATTCTTCTAATTATCTATTTTATTTAATTTTGTTTTTATAAAGCATCTTCCACTGCTTGTAGTAATAATAAAATAATAAATATTTATTGATTTAAACTTTCAGTAATATTAAAATCTCTAGATTACCCCGTCACATGTGTTTTTACATTCGAGAAAATATATGCACATTTAAGATGCGTTTTTAGAGTAATCAGGAAAAATAAAAATTTTATAGTCAAATATTTAGAGATTTATAAAGAATAATTGAATTAGAATCGGGAATTTAGTACGGAATCAAGAAAAATATTGGAATCTAATATATATATATATATATATATATATATATATATATATATATATAAAATGGGTTAAGAAATTCCAACGAAAGAAAGATGTATATTTAAATAAGGGGGTAGTCACCAACAATGTGTATTTTTTAACATTTTATTATTCCGTGTCTTGATTTTTCATTGAGAATTATGTTTAGATCATTGTAATCATGTTTTCAAATCATTGAACTAGTTTTTAACGCGTTTCAGACGTTCTGTGAAGCGTCCTCTTCAGAAATTATTTTCAAATGTGTTTGAGATGTAAAAATGGCATTTTCGTAGTTCATTTGAAGTGTTTTCAAGGGGTGGAAACGTGTAAGTGTCTACTATTCATTGGAATGTTCAATTTTTATTACTCTTTTATTGGGCTGTGGTGAGGTCGCCGACCTCGGCTGTGGTGTGTGTGTGTGTGTGTGGAAACTAGGCCTCAAATTCTGCCCAACTCCCAAAAGTAACATAGCAGAGTTAAAGAAAGACCTTAAAGAATTTGAACGCAAATTTAGACTCATAGATATACTTAATGACAGTGATAACACAACAGATGACTAGTTAAAAACAAATCAACATACTTCCAACAAACATAACACAAAAGAACTAAATACTTTCTTTGAAAGGCTCTGGAACCTCAACCCCCAACAAAAAGAAAAATCCACTAGTAATCTAACACGAAAACAAAATCAAGCACTTAAAAAAATCCGACACAATAACAACTTAGTTATAAAGGAAGCAGACAAAGGTAGTGCAGTGGTTATAATGAATAAGAATTTCTATAAAACAAAAATTTTAGAATCACTAGGGAACGAAAATTATTACAAACCAATTAGCTCTAACATAGACGACACAACCATATCTAAAATAACAAAACTCTGCAAAACATACAATAGTACATTAACTAAAAAAGAAAAAGACTTCCTTACAAACTTCACAACAAAAACAAACATCTTCTATGGGCTACCCAAAATACACAAATCTAACCACGTAAGACATGCCATCAACATACAAAAGTCAGAGTACATAAGCACTCCAAACCCCAACGACCTCACATTCAGACTCATAGTAGCAGGACCATCATGCCCAACAAGCAGACTTAGCAACCTAATAGATATACTATTACAGCCCTTCACCAATCTAGTCAGAAGTTTTGTAAGAGATGACACACACTTCCTTAGCTCCCCACCACAAACAGTAGACGATAGGACAATACTAGCCACATTCGATGTTAGCAGCCTATATAGCAATATCCCACACAACCTAGGAAAAGAAAAAATCATATTGGATTGACAAACATACAGACTTTGCACCCCAGATTCAATAAACAATTCGTGATTGATAGCATCGACATAATCCTCAATAACAACTCCTTCCAATTCAATAAAGACAACTACATCCAAATACTAGGCACAGCAATGGGTACTAAAATGACACAGACATATGCCACCCTTGCACTCGCCTTCCTAGAAGAGACCCTTTATGAAAGGATAGAGCAAAAGTATGGGCACAATATAAAAACACTCTTCATAAAATCTTGGAAAAGATACCTAGACGACTGCTTTATTCTCTGGAGAACCACATGGGGAGGATATCAGAGAACTCCACACTTTGCTACAAAATCTACACCCAAAAATAAACTTCACACTAGAACAAAGCCCCACAGAACTGCCTTTCCTAGACATCCTAGTAACAATCAAAAACAACAACATAATCACAGACATCTACCACAAACCCACAGACACTCAATACCTCCACTTCAAAAGCCACCATCCTAAAACTGTCTAAAATCAATACCCTACTCCCTAGCATGTAGAATCTGCACCATAGTAACGACTAGACAATGAAAAACCAAGACACGGAATAATATAATAATGTTAAAAAATACACATTGTTAGTGACTACCCCTTATTTAAATTTAAATATATATATATATATATATATATATATATATATATATGTTTGAGGTGTTCAAAAGTCAGTACTAATGAAGACAACGAGTGCTCAATAAAAAGAGCAAAATATTATTTATTATTTGGGGGTAAATAGTTACATATGGTCGCTACAAATAGCCATCTGTTTCAGTCAAAGAGACATCATCAGGCGACCTGGAACCTCTCGACGCCATAAAGAAAAATGGCATAAACAAGAGAAAAATTAAAAAAGAAAAATGGAGCTCTTCAAAAAAGTATAAAAAGGTTCATAAGGAGTTTATAAAAAATTGCGAGCTCTCTAAAAAAGAGAATAGAAAAAAAAATGTGATAAAAAAAAAGGGGGAAAGATCGCATTAGGACCTATTGGAGATTATTCCAAACTTTTCAGAACAGAATGTAAATTTGAAATAAAAATGGGTCATAATTTTACTGGGGCTGTGAGTTGTATGGGAGGGTGGTGTGGAGGGGGTTCTACTTATATTGGACATGTTAGGGTAAGAAAAGGGCTATGTACGTGTGTGATTTTACTACGAGAGTTACGTGTCGTTATGCGTTAAGTTAGGGGTGGGGGGATTGACTAATGCAGACATATTCATGCTGAGGCACACATCCGTATACATACGTACGAAATATACAAATACATACACACATGTGCGAAAGCGACACAGACATACACACGTAAATATATACATAAAGAACATACGCACACGCAAGAATACATCTATATGTATAGATACACAGATAATCACAGGTATACAAATACATACAAATATACAGATATACACACACATACAAATATACACACATATACACCCATATACTTATATATATACATATATACACACATACACATATATAGACATATCCAAATACAGATATAGATACACAAACACACACACATATATATAGATGTTGTTTTGTTTTGGTTTTAGCGATATGTTTTGAATGAATTCAATCATTTACGAAAGTGCATTTTTACTTAAATGCGAGTTGGGAATGATTTTCCCTTTTTAACCAATTTGGTACCCCTACATGGGGAGCGGTATATATATTATTTTTAAAATGTAATTATCCACTGACGTTATCTACGACTCATCAGAGTGGCTGTATCTAGCGAGATTCGAAACCGGGACCCAACGGTAATGAGCCTAAACCTCAAATCGGGACCCAACGGTAATGAGGTTTAGGCTCATTACCGTTGGGTCCCGATTTCGAATCTCGCTAGATACAGCCACTGATGAGTCGTAGACGACGAAACACGTGTCAGTGGATAATTACATTTTAAAAATAATATATATACCGCTCCCCATGTGGGGGTTCCAAATTGGTTAAAAAGGGAAAATTATTCCAAACTCGCATTTAGGTAAAAATGCACTTTCGTACATAATTGAATTCGTTCAAAACATATCGCTAAAACCAAAACAAAACAACATCTAAGTAAATCGCGATATATCCAGACAGTCGGTGAGATGGTCCAGGGGTAAGGGTTTAGGCTCATTACCGTTGGGTCCCGATTTCAAATCTCGCTAGATACAGCCACTCTGATGAGTCGTAGACGACGAAACACGTGTCAGTGGATAATTACATTTTAATAATAATATATATACAATAAATATACACAGACGGGCGTCTAGCGAAATAAACCTACATCTGTATTACAGACATAAGTATATATTTAATTAAATAGTATCATGATATTAAAAATTAAAATGGATTATATTTAAGATAAAATTTTTGATTAAAAACTATTATGGAATTATTAAGGAATTATTAAGAAAATTAAATGTAACCATGAAAATATATGCATATTGTTAATAAGCAGTTATTAGTATCATCATTATAATGAGTTATAAAAGGTGTTAATTCCACCATATTATAATGTAAAGTATTCATTTTACTAGTTATTAAATTAAAGTTTATAATATTTATTTTTATTTTATTTTATTTTATATTATTTTTTTAATATTTTTTGTACGAGTAGATTGGAGTTAGGTGGTACATGTGTTAGACCATGGAATTGGAAATCCTATCAGAATAGTAAGTTTTAGACCATGGAATTGGAAATGCTATCAGAATAGTAAGTTTTAGACCATGGAATTGGAAATCCTATCAGAATAGTAAGTTTTAGACCATGGAATTGGAAATCCTATCAGAATAGTAAGTTTTAGACCATGGAATTGGAAATGCTATCAGAATAGTAAGTTTTAGACCATGGAATTGGAAATCCTATCAGAATAGTAAGTTTTAGACCATGGAATTGGAAATCCTATCAGAATAGTAAGTTTTAGACCATGGAATTGGAAATCCTATCAGAATAGTAAGTTTTAGACCATGGAATTGGAAATCCTATCAGAATAGTAAGTTTTAGACCATGGAATTGGAAATGCTATCAGAATAGTAAGTTTTAGACCATGGAATTGGAAATGCTATCAGAATAGTAAGTTTTAGACCATGGAATTGGAAATCCTATCAGAATAGTAAGTTTTAGACCATGGAATTGGAAATCCTATCAGAATAGTAAGTTTTAGACCATGGAATTGGAAATCCTATCAGAATAGTAAGTTTTAGACCATGGAATTGGAAATCCTATCAGAATAGTAAGTTTTAGACCATGGAATTGGAAATCCTATCAGAATAGTAAGTTTTAGACCATGGAATTGGAAATCCTATCAGAATAGTAAGTTTTAGACCATGGAATTGGAAATCCTATCAGAATAGTAAGTTTTAGACCATGGAATTGGAAATCCTATCAGAATAGTAAGTTTTAGACCATGGAATTGGAAATCCTATCAGAATAGTAAGTTTTAGACCATGGAATTGGAAATGCTATCAGAATAGTAAGTTTTAGACCATGGAATTGGAAATCCTATCAGAATAGTAAGTTTTAGACCATGGAATTGGAAATCCTATCAGAATAGTAAGTTTTAGACCATGGAATTGGAAATCCTATCAGAATAGTAAGTTTTAGACCATGGAATTGGAAATCCTATCAGAATAGTAAGTTTTAGACCATGGAATTGGAAATGCTATCAGAATAGTAAGTTTTAGACCATGGAATTGGAAATGCTATCAGAATAGTAAGTTTTAGACCATGGAATTGGAAATCCTATCAGAATAGTAAGTTTTAGACCATGGAATTGGAAATCCTATCAGAATAGTAAGTTTTAGACCATGGAATTGGAAATCCTATCAGAATAGTAAGTTTTAGACCATGGAATTGGAAATGCTATCAGAATAGTAAGTTTTAGACCATGGAATTGGAAATCCTATCAGAATAGTAAGTTTTAGACCATGGAATTGGAAATCCTATCAGAATAGTAAGTTTTAGACCATGGAATTGGAAATCCTATCAGAATAGTAAGTTTTAGACCATGGAATTGGAAATCCTATCAGAATAGTAAGTTTTAGACCATGGAATTGGAAATGCTATCAGAATAGTAAGTTTTAGACCATGGAATTGGAAATGCTATCAGAATAGTAAGTTTTAGACCATGGAATTGGAAATCCTATCAGAATAGTAAGTTTTAGACCATGGAATTGGAAATCCTATCAGAATAGTAAGTTTTAGACCATGGAATTGGAAATCCTATCAGAATAGTAAGTTTTAGACCATGGAATTGGAAATGCTATCAGAATAGTAAGTTTTAGACCATGGAATTGGAAATCCTATCAGAATAGTAAGTTTTAGACCATGGAATTGGAAATCCTATCAGAATAGTAAGTTTTAGACCATGGAATTGGAAATCCTATCAGAATAGTAAGTTTTAGACCATGGAATTGGAAATCCTATCAGAATAGTAAGTTTTAGACCATGGAATTGGAAATGCTATCAGAATAGTAAGTTTTAGACCATGGAATTGGAAATGCTATCAGAATAGTAAGTTTTAGACCATGGAATTGGAAATGCTATCAGAATAGTAAGTTTTAGACCATGGAATTGGAAATCCTATCAGAATAGTAAGTTTTAGACCATGGAATTGGAAATGCTATCAGAATAGTAAGTTTTAGACCATGGAATTGGAAATCCTATCAGAATAGTAAGTTTTAGACCATGGAATTGGAAATCCTATCAGAATAGTAAGTTTTAGACCATGGAATTGGAAATCCTATCAGAATAGTAAGAAGAATATTAAAGGATGTACAAATATACAGATGCAAATACAAATAGGTCGGACATAAGGTACACATACAAAAGAATCATATACAGGTATATAATAAGGGGTTAAAGAAGGGGTTAAAGAGTCGCCAATCTGATAGGCCCTGAACTGGCATCTAAGCTTCAGCCTCTGTCCCATCGACGAAACGTAGCATCCCTCTGCCTGTTCTACAAGTATTTTAATGGTGAATGCTCTGACGAACTGCAGACACTTGTGCCCCCACGATGTAGACACCCTCGACAAACCCGACAGGCAGCTAAATCCCACCCCAACACAGTAGAGATCCCTAGATGTAAAAGATCTTTCTACTCCAGTAGTTTCTTCCCCAGAACCGCTAGACTCTGGTATTCCATTCCAGGTCCCTGCTTCTCTAACTGTACTGACATGCAGAAGTTCAAGTGTAACGTGAACCGACATCTTGCTGCCCAAATCCCAACATAGTGCCTCAATAGTTGCTGCCCCTGATAGTAGCCCCCTACACCAAAGTAGCAATGTACCTTGTTTGGGGTGAAAATGTAATAAAAAAAAATAAATAAATATATGGTCATTTGCGAAACGTCATCGGGTGTCAGGCTCTTTTCTTCATTTAAATTATACGTAGTAAATTTTAGTTATTCAAGAATTGAAACATACTAAAATACTAAGATGGGGTTGTGAGGGGGAATGAGACATATCTGTATATATACATCCAAACCAAATATACAAATACATACATACATGTGAAAAAGCGACGCACACATACACACGTAAATATACACATAAAAGAACATACGCATACGTAAGAATAAAACTATATGTATAGATACACAGATAATCACAAGTTAACATATATACAAATACGTACAAATATACAGATATACACACACATATACATATATACACATATATATACACACACATACACATATATAAAGATATATACAGATATAGATACACAAACACACACATATATATATACATATATATATATGCATAAACACACACACATCTGTACATATACTCATCAGCAAATACATCTATATGTACGCCTACATATATACGCAGGTATGCAATAAATATACACAGACGAGCGTCTAGCGAAATAAACCTACGTACAAGGATGCTGTTATACAGACATAAGTATATATTTAATTAAATGGTATTAGGATATTAAAAATTAAAAATGAATTATATTTAAGATAAATTTTCGATTAAAGACTATTATGGGATTCTTAAGAAATTATTAAGCAAATTAAATGTAATATGAAAATATATGCATATTAATAATAATGAGCAGTTATTAGTATCATCATTATAATGAGTTATAAAAGGTGCTAAATTCTACCATATGTGTTATGTAAAGTATTCATTTTAGTAGTTATTAATTTAAGTTTATAATATTTATTTTATTTTATTTATTTTTTATTTTATTATTATTATTTTTTTTTTGTATGAGTAGATTGGAGTTAGATGGTACATGGAGTTGGAGATCTAATCAGAATAGTAAGTTTTAGACCATGGAATTGGAAATCCTATCAGAATAGTAAGAGAATATTAATAGATGTACAAATATACAGATGCAAATATAAATAGAAACAAAACAAAATACACATTTATGCATGTACAGGTATATAATAATGGCGTCGAGAGGTTCCAGGTCGCCTGATGATGTCTCTTTGACTGAAACAGATGGCTATTTGTAGCGACCATATGTAACTGCTTACCCCCAAATAATAAATAAGTAAATAATATATATATATCGAGTTAGATATATGGTATTTATCAGGTTTACTGCTGCTAGAGAGCTCAATATGAATACAGAGGAACATTAGCGAGTTTGAACTGAACAGTTTCAAAACATGTCAGTAAATCGTAATTATTTGTTTTACTTACATTGAGTAGTCTTCTGACTAAAACTGGAGCTTTAAGTTGAAGGTTCTACCTGATGTAGGTAAAATAAATTACCATGATTAAATGGATGGACCCTGATTGGATAAGGGCGAGTACAAGTACAGGGATTTATTTATTGCAATAATTTTCAGTGAACTTTTAGTTTTTAACTGCTTCAATATGCACTCAACATTTTTCTGGGAATTAATTAGAACGTCTGTGTATTCTGGCATTTATTTCTCCCCCAACCACGAGAAATGCAACACTTAGGTCGAGAAAGTGGGGTTGAAAAGTCAGCACCCTTCTCACTCTCCAAAGGAGGGGCACTTTGACCTACAGAAAGTGCCTGGGCAACACCGTCGGCATTCCCCGGTAGGGGCGCCTCAGGCGATGAGCAATAAGTTATCCCCTACTCAAAGAGAGGAGGCGAAGCCTGAGAGGGCGGGCCTACTAGAATTGCATACTCAACAGGGAAAAAGCTATTATAGGAATGGTTGAGACCAGGGGTCTCCAAAGTTTTCAAACGATGAGGGAGGGGGGGCATATTACTAACTTTTTATAGATATGCAGGCCAAAATAAAAAAGAAATGACCTGGACGTCTTCTATACTGTTTTTATCATTAGCTTTGTTTTTTAGTGAAACCCGTTCTAAAACATCTCATTATTTTAATTATTTTCTGAAAAAAAAAAAAATATATATATATATATATATATATATATATATATATATATTTCACACATTTCCGGTTCAATTTAAAAAAAAAAATTTCTAAATATTTTTACGCTTCCCATAAAAGCTCTACGAGCCAGATTAAAGACTTTAGTGGGCTAGATCTGGCCCACGGACCATAGTATGAAGACTCCTGGACTAGATTCTGTTAATTTTGATGCCAAGGTAAAAACTTAATGGAACTGTTTCAACTCCTTCAATGCTATAAGCGGCCGCTCATTAATCTTGCACAACGGATTTTTTTTGTTTTTGTTATGTTTAATATCTATTTTATTAAATCATTCTATAAATCTTCCTTGCAAGTAAATAATAATAATAAAAATGTTTGAATATTTGTCTAATTTATTTTGTTTGAATTAGTTGAACATTAAAACAATGTGCATTCTGAGTTTTTAACCTATTTTTTCCCTCTTATTTTTTAGGTTTAAATAAACGGAGGTAAGTAAGAATAATTAATTCAATTGATTTATCGATCAACATTCATTGATCATCCAGCACATGCAAATAAAAAATAATGCCGTAATATATATATATATATATATATATATACTTTGTTTTTATATAAGCAGTAATATGACGCTACACAGTCATGGTCATGTTTCGGTCAGCTAGTTACCAGTAACTAGAGACCTCTTCAGGCGATACAGTTTATACAAAAGCAAAGTTTACAATGAAAATATCCTAGGATATGTAAAAACAAGTAAAGAGTATACCCTGCTCCACTTCGGTATTGAGCACTCTTGTATTAACCTCATTAAACTTCATTGGTTACTTAATCTCTGGAAAACAACCTCAGATATATATATATATATATATATATATATATATATGAGTAAAAATAAAATAAAAATACAAGCAATGGTTGACGTTATGTTATTTGAGAAGGAAAACCGAGAATTGATAAAATAGTAATCAACGTTTCGTCCCTATTTCAGGGGACTTCATCAGGATTTCGTAGGTAAAATGTAGAAGGAAAACGATTACAGACCATATGCGAGTGAAAAAAGAAAAAATCCTAAAGCCCTTCCCATTCTGGGCCGAAACTATAAATATGTTTGCGGAAAGGTTGGATTATTCTATGTTTCGATTCTTTATGTCTCTACGTTCACTAAGTCTTATTCCTAACTTACGTTGTGTTTCACCTGTGTATGTTTGGTGGCAGTCATTCGTTGTAGATAGAGCTGAACGGAGACTTCTAGAACCAGCACTTCCAAATACTAACACCATCACGCAAAGAAAAAGTTTCTACAATCTGTCGCAGTACGAGGGAGGAGAAAGCTGAGTAATTCGTGTTAAGCGATATACACGCCAGAAATTCTTTTCAAAGTTGAACGGATCAGTTCTTTCGACTTCTGTCTTCTCGAAAACGTCGCACTCTTCACAAGCAAGTTTTTTTCAACCGTCGACCGACCACAAAAAAAAAAAAAAGAAACGACTCACAATCTTTGTTTCGGCTTGACTTTTTATAGCCGTCAGGCGAACCCAATTGTTGTGGTAATGCGAGTATCGCTCACAAACGATTTTCTTTGTAATCTAACGGTCCCAGGTTCGCTCCCCGACACAGGCACGCACAACTCATACATTTTGTGCGCTTTTGCGCATGCTAGTCACTCTCCTCCCTGATCTCGAGATCACACATATGACAATGCTGGCCAGGCCGTTTCGTCCGGGTACTTCGCCTTAATGGTACAGATTCAGGAACTTCTTCAGTGGTGCCTTCGTTTGCCGGATCATTAAACTCGTCCTGCTCTGGATCCTCATCATCTTCTGAAGAGCTTCCGTCATCATCTTCTAAAGAGCTTCCGTCATCTGGCCGTTTGTACAGCAGTGGGCCTTCGTCATCTGACAAATTGATTTGATCATTGATTATAATATCATGTTGGCATGCTGGGCGCACATCTTTTATGTTGGCATAGTGTTCTTTCAACTGATATTTAGTGTTGACTATTTATTTTTGTCACTGTTCCTGTACCGAACTGCATTCGGCATCTTCCCCCGCGGACTTTTCACCCAAACCACATCCTTTTCCTTGTACGGATTAGCCACTGCAGTCTTGGGCACCTCACTTCATCGATACCTTTGATACGGATCCTATAATTGTATAGCATATTCGCTGGTGCTTTCATGGCTGTCTTGTCATCTTTAGGTGTGACATTGTACCAGTACACTGCCTCCAAGATTGTCCACCCTGTTCTTGCCACAATGCATTTTATAGTGCGATGGGATCGCTCGATTATACCGTTTCCGGAGGGTATGTGGACACACCGAAATCGAATGTGCACGCCCCACATTTGTGTAAAATCAGCAATTGTCTTTCCACAAAACGCTGCACAATTATCTCGGTCAGTCGGCAACCCCCTTTCGCAGAATATACTCTGCAACTCCTTAATGACGCTAGCCAAATTCTGTCAATACAACTGCCTCCAAATGGCAAAACAGCTGGGACTGCAATCTATCAATTATCAAGTACACCCAAGTACTAAAATTAATTATATCCATAGCAACCCTACACCAAGTGTCCGTGACGTTAAGCCTACCCAGCTTCCAATGCGCCAGAGCTGGATCTATGGATTGGCATTCTTTACAATCCCCAACCACCGATCGCACTTGAATTTCAGTTATTGTTGGATTAACCAACTTTACAAAGTACCATGTCCTTTTCACACCGGGATGTCCACTGGACTGATGAATTGTTTGTATCTGAGAGTCGTGTTCGTGTTCTGCGGCCACAGCGCACACAAGTTCTCTGGGTTCTGTTGCCTTACGGATCTCATCTATCAACCGCTGAGGTATTCAAGTAAGTTGGTCAACTCTGTTATCGTGAGACTTGACGAGCCTTACGTCGATTGTTAATTCATATTCCAAGACCAAATCTCGAAGCATGGAGAGGCGATGCCTGATTAACATTTCCGAGACTGCTTTTGTGTGTACTCTCGTCTGTCCAGACAAAGTGTCAGTTATCCACCGATAGACACAGGCAGAGTCAGTTCGCAAATGTATAGTTTTAGCTTTCCATTGTAATGCAAGGTTGACGCCTCACAGCACAGCATCAAGCTCAGCTAAATTTATGCGTTTGTCTCCATACACTGCACGAAGCCAGCTTGCATCCTCCTCCACAGAACCGTTGCTTTCCACAAGCACGCCTGTAGCAATAGAACTGGCATCCAACCATACTGTGACTTCTTCTCCACAGATGTACCTGTCAACTTTTACTGGATCTTAGTGGGCTACTCTCAAACAAATATCTTTGATCATTTGTGCTAGAATAGGGTCCTGCACTTCGTCATCCCATCCAGTTGTGATCATATTCGCCCTTCGTTTCACAAATGCCACACACTGAGAAATGACCAGTCAGTTTTCCGCACATTGAAAACACAATTCAGCGAATAAGTCTATTAGGTACTGTCGGAAGGTCACTGCTACGCCGCCATAACAATTTTCCGTTCTCCTCTTGGACACATAATCCCAATACACGTGAGCACAGTCTCAACTGTTCTGGGGTCTTGCTTTCCAGGTCAAACTTCTCCAAATGTTCCTTTACACGGGTTGCCGAACATATGCTTTTATTCACAAAGATATCCTCAATATATGAGGACGTAGCCTCATTTATATTCTTATCCTGACTGAGGATGGTATTAACAATGGCCCGCATTATTAGAGGGGTAACATTCAGCCTGAATCCGAGGCGGGTAAGACAATATGCCTGTCCCTTAATTTTTACTGTTTGGAACGGCCACAGAGATTTGTCAACATGTACTTGCAAATAGGCTCGGCATAGGTTCAGCACTGCAACGTTTGGTTCCTGTTGTCGCCATTCCCTCAACTTTTGTAAGCAAACATCTGCGTTGGCAGAATGCGCATCCACATACTCATTTAGCTCCCGATAATCCATAACGGGACGCACTTTCTGTCTATTCGCCTGCATAACAGCTATGAGAGGAATTAGACCTTTTGGAGGGCCAAGTTCGTCCTCAGGATATGGCAGTAACCAACCATTATCAATCCACACCTGCAATTCCCGATCGTATTCATCACGAATCGGTGTTGGCGCTGGATACTCTGCAAGTCTATTTCTCAATGTAAATGGAGGTTGGTCGCCAGCCCACTTCCACGATGTAGTCCACTTCTGAGTATCTTGGTCATATTTGCCAGAGAAGTCAGGCTCGATAATAATGATAGCAGCAAAATTGGCCTTGCTAAAATGTGGAAAAGTCACCTCCCCTGCGCTAGACACAGCTACTCCTCCCAGTCGCTTGATTGCGTCCAGTCCAAGCAATAAATCAAATCCCAGTAAGTATCCATCCACAACTAGGACTTCCATGCTAATGCTCCGTGTTGCATAAAAGGTCAACCTGCACCATTCCTACTCCACAGCAGCTTAGTGTGTTTCCATCTGCTGTGAAGACTGGGATTACTTTCCTCGTACATTCCTTGCAACATGACTTGCAGACCAGAGCTGTGCGTGTTAGTCCGTTGATGGTGACCGTGACAATTGGCAAGGTGCCATCTACACCAGTTTGGAGGATGAGATTGGCGCTCACTTCTTGCTCCCTTGCTCGTTTCCCGGACAAAATCGAGCAATGTGCCCTTGCGCACGACATTGATAACACGTGGTAGAGTTTCAAGGTCTGACCCCAACATCTCCACCTGTTGCACTATCCAACAGGCAATTGCTTGCCCTATGATTCAGTCCATTACACTTGTAACACCTCCGTGAAGTATCTGTCTCCTTGGGGTTAACTGGTGTCGATCGTGCAGCTAATGTAGCTTGCTCTGGAACTGTCGGGTTAGTCAGTAAAATAGCATGAGCGAGCGCCAGCACATGAGATAAATCCAAGTTATCCATCTGAGATGATGCCTGCAAAAAGTTTTCCGCATGTTCCGGCAAACCAGCAATAAATGCACATTGCAGGCATTGATCCGATACGCTGCGAAACAGGACTGCTAGCCTGCGCAGCTCCGCCAAAAAGACGTGAACTGTTTCACCTTGTTAGAGATGACGAGCTGCGAACTGCTTTCCAAAATCGGCCCGCTTTTCCTCACTTAATTGCTGGTTCACTGCATAAGCGCCGCCTGACAAACGCATTGGAATTACACATTCAATGCGCTTTATGCCACTTAGCTGACATATTCAGCTTTCTCCAACCACTTCACTATTGTCTGTCCAGAATCACTGCCATCAAATATAGGTATAAGTTTTGGATCGAAAGCCATAATAGCCGAGATGGCTTGTCGCTGTATGAGGGGAGGAGAAAGCGGAGTAATTTGTGTTAAGCGATATACACGCCAGAAATTCTTTTCAAAGTTGAACGAATCAGTTCTTTCGACTTCTGTCTTCTTGCAAACGTCGCACTTTTCACACGCAAGTTCTTTTCAACCGTCGACCGAATCTTTGTTTCAGAGGACTTTATAGCCGTCGGGTGAACCCAATTGTCGCGGTAATGCGAGTATCGCTCACAAACGATTTTCTTTGTAATCTAACGGTCCCAGGTTCGCTCCCCGACGCAGGCACACACAACTCATACTTTTTGTGCACTTTTGCGCATGCTCGTCACACAATCTAGCCCCTATTATAGGAAATATAATAACCAGAGAGCAAAATATGGATACAGATCCTGGGTAATCAGTCTATATATATATCCTTAATCGTCTCTCCTCATATAATTTAAACAAAATTAATAAGATAAAAGAAATTAAATGTGCATGTGCATATGTATATAAATAATCGTTTTAATGTGTATATAGATAAGCATAGAATAATCCAACTTTTCCGCATGCACATTTATAGTTTCGGCCCAGCATGGGAAGGACTTCAGGATTTTTTCCTTTTTCACTCGCATGTGGTCTGTAATCGTTTTTCTTCTACATTTTTCCTACGAAATCCTGATGAAGTCCCCTGAAATAGGAACGAAACGTTGATTACTATTTTATTAATTCTCGGTTTTCCTTCTCCAATAACATAACGTCAACAATCGCTTGTATTTTTATTTTATTTTTACTCATTCTGTCAAAATGGAAAACCGATCGTTCCTGCAAAAATATAAAAACATCCTAATCGCAGCAAATTCTCACAATAACAGGAGAATTTTTCTGGAAAAATATATTGAAGAAAAAGTCATACCCACATGCATATCTAAATTCTTTAAAACCTCAGACCATATTTTCCCGGTTCACATTGAAATATACCTTCTATCATCTGGAATATTTCTAAAACACCGGAGCTCTCATCTTTTTCGAAAAGTCAGAACAGTAATTACTGTCTATCAACAAAATTACAATTAAGAACATCAACAAATCTATCAAAAATTTTAACACCCGGCCTACTCTTAAACTGGAAAATAAACTTTCTCAATTAATCAAAAACAGCAAATGGAAAACTTCTAGCGTCCAGACCTTATTTTAAACTTTACTTCAAAACCCCTCTTGGACATTAAAACTGAAGCCCTTAGCTTCGGCTTAAAATTCGCTACCGGCAAACATTCAAACATCACCACAAATACAACCCTAAAAAATTATAGACAAGATGACTCAGATTTCACAAAGGGCTTCGTACAAGGGATAATACCATGAACAAATACCCACCCTCAAGAATTAGCATTACCAAAGAGACACATTGATGCCTTAAAGCTTTTAACAAAAAATAAAGACATCATCATTTCACAAGCTGATAAAGGGGGTGGAATAGTCATCATAGATAAAAATATATATTTAGAGAAAATGCACACACTATTATTAAGACGGAGATACATATGCTCCGACAGACTTAAAATCGATACACAGAGATATTGATACCTTCAATAAATCTATAAAAAAAAAACTTATCAAAAACGATAAAAAATGGACAGCTTACATAAAATACCACCCCACTATCCCTGTATTATACGGCCTCTCCAAAACACATAAAGAAAACATCCCTATGCGACCCATAGTCTCTAACATCGGTAGCGTCACACATAAGTTAGCACGAGTCATTGCCCATATTCTAACTCCATCAATGGTCACCATTAGTACATCACATATTAAAAAGTCTGGCGACCTTCTAAAAAAAATAAAAAATATTGACATACGAAACAAAACAATGCACAATCTAGATATAGTTTCCCTATATACCAATATCTCTATCAAAAAATGCCTTAATCTACTCCACAAACACCTAAACAAAATTACAAACGATCTACCTTTTTCCTCGGAAACATTAATACAAATAATAAAACTTATCACTGATACAACCTATTTCCAATTCAATAATTCATATTATAGACAAAAATTCGGACTCCCTATTAGTAACCTCCTTAGTGGAGTACTAGCTTGCCTATTTTTAGAATTTCTCGAGACCAGCTCTTTCAAATTCAGACTACCTAAGATCTCCACATACGTTAGATACATAGACGATTTATTTTCTCCCCATAAAAGCAAAAAATAGAACAACTCAGAAATAAATTAAATTCAGTTGAACCATCCATAAAATTTACGCACGAATCCGAACAAGACAACTCTCTAGCTTTTCTATATATACTTATCATCAGATCAGAAAACGATCTGAGTTTCAAAGTATAGGGAAGAACCACCCACAAAAACGATTACATTCATTACGCGCACCACAATGATAGAATAAAAACTGTCATGATCATTGTTTTTTTTTCTTGCGTGCCTTTAGAATATGCAACCCCCAATATCTTGATGATGAAATTAAAAACATCACGAACGCTTTTAAACCATTCAATATTCGACTTATTTCATTTCTAACGCAAAGAAAAAAGCCACAAAATATATTCTAATATAAACAAACAGAAATATAAAACAACAGATAAAGATAACTCCCGACTAAACAGATATCTCTTCATTCCTACCCATACAAATAATACTTAAATTTGCGACACTCTCAATAGACTTGGTATATATTTAATACAAACAACTTCTTCAACAATAAAACAAACATTAAAAACCACTAAGCACTCCCCCAAAAATCCTCACATCCAACGCCGGCATATAATCTATCACTTGTAATGATTGCCATTAAACATATATAGGTGAAACACAACGTAAATTAGAAATAAGTCTTAATGAACATAAAAGAGACATAAAGAATGGAAACTCCTTAAATGCACTTTTTTGCCATTGTGCTGAACATGATCACTCGTTTAACTTTGATCATGCAAAAATGATCAAATTCGTTGTAGATAGAGCTAAACGAAGACTTCTTGAATCAGTATTTATTTCAAATACTAGAACCATCGCGCAAAGAAAAGGTTTGTACAAGTTAGCCCCAATTATAGGAAATATAATAATCAGAGAGCAAAATATGAATACAGATCAGTAATCAGTCTATATGTCCTTAACCGTCTCTCCTCATGTAATTTCAACAAAATAAATAAGATAAAAAAATCGTTTCAGTAAATATGCATGTACATATGTATTTGAATAATCGTTTTAATGTGTGTATATATGCATAGAATAATCCAACCTTTCCGCACGCACATTTATAGTTTCGGTCCAGAATGGGAAGGACTTTAGGATTTTTTCCTTTTTCACTCGCATATGGTCTGTAATCGTTTTCCGTCTACATTTTTCCTACGGAATCCTGATGATGTCTCCTGAAATAGGGACGAAACGTTGATTACTATTTTATTAATTCTCGGTTTTCCTTCTCAAATAACACACACACACACACACACACACACACACACACACACACACACACATATATACAGGGTGACCCCCCCCAAAAAAAACCGGACCCCAACTCTAATTAGGCCCCGTTTCTTAATGTTTTGTCCGAATGAAATGAAACTTTGGTCATAACTAGTTTATTATATTCAAAACATCACATCAAAACACTAGGGTCTTTGGCCTTTTTTTTCTCCATTCTACAGCATATGTTCTAGATGGCCTCCATTTAGCTTTTGTTTTTTTTGGGGGGGGGTTTATAACGTAGTCGGTAATAGTTTCATCCTCGTTACGTTTCAGAGACGTTAGTTCTGTATATAGTGATATAATTTTCGGTTTCCCTTTTGATAAATAATGTTCTCTTAATATGTTCAATGCTTTCCGTCCGTCATCCAATGCATCTCTTATAATCAAAGACAGACTTCTATCGTCTAAGCATTGAATCAGTTCTTCAAAAACAGTCGCATTCTTTTCGCGAAATTTGGGGTTTTTAGGATTCTCTGTTGGAGATTGTCTCACTTTGTGTAGGTTTCGAATCCTTAGATATCCCAGAAATTTTACCTGCCACAATTCGAATTTAGATTCCGATCCGTCAAAGAAAAGACGATGGCTGGGCGCATAACCTGTTAAGTGTTGTGACATTATGTTGAACAAAGATGGCGGCGTAGTTCAGATCCGATCCTGACTGTAATTGCCAGTAACCAAGATGGTGGCTAAAAATCAAATGCGGTCCGTGACGTATTTAGCGGCAAACTGATTGAATTCAAAATTCGACAATTTTTATACTAACTTTGGAAGTTTTCATTGGGTGTTTAGCACAGCCGGTGGTTATAAAAATGATTGGCGAATTCATTCATCTCATACCCCCATTTTACAATTGCTGAGTATTCTTTTTCATTTTCTTATAAATTTTTATTTTCTTTCAAAAAAAAAAACTTCTTTCTCCACCGTTTTCAAAAATTGAGCTAACCAGTAAAAATAAATTTTTATTTATACATACCTTTTGCTAACCTTTTTTCCTCTGAGGAGAAGCACTTATCTTTGAAAAAAAATATAAAAACAATCATTCATTTTGGGTTCAGCTCCCCCCAAAATGATTGACAAATCCCCCAGGTTGCCGACAGCAGAAACAGGTATGTTGTTATGGTGTTATATGTTCTGACACGCACGCACCACTAAATGAGACGAATCATGGGCTGTAATATGGACATTAAGGATATAAGGACAACAGTCCGTTACACAACGTACATACATACATACATGATGGCAGCAAATTCGTTTTCGAACATTGCCATTACTTGATATAGTACTTATAAAAAAAAGAATAGATATACAGAAACACGAAAACAAATCAGTGATGGGCCACACGAAGGTGTTTTTTAAGCTCTGCCAAACTCTGGCATTCTTTGGCACACATTGTGCAAACATGTGTGCCACTAGCAGCATGTTCTTGCTGGTCATTTCTATGTATAGTCAAATGCCGCTTCAAACCACCTGCTGTTTTGCACGTCCGCCCGCAGTTGACACAGGTTAGGTCTGGCAACACAAGACTGCTTTGTGGCCCACTGCGCTGATGAGTAGTCTGGTGGCTCATCAGTCCAGCTCTGCTAAGACATAATCTTCCGTACACCTCACACTCCAGACCAAATTGGCCCCCCAGCCTATCCACTGCTCCTTTCACCCTCCCTTTCCGGATATCATGTTTCAGTCACTCATACTGAGTTCAGTCAGCCTCAAGTTTGAGTTTGAGACATACATACATACATACATACATGATGATTGATGATGATTCTTGTCAGACGAATGCCACTCCCTCAGTCACTGAAAATCCATGAGCCTGAAGATAGCTTTTTAGTCCTGCCAGCGAATTCACACACTGAAGCAGACATGACATTGAAGACGGCCATTGGTATGCATACATATATATATACATACACATACATACACATACATACACATGATGATTGCAACGTCTTGTCAGACGTCTGCCAC
The DNA here is from genome assembly GCF_053919585.1 of Euprymna scolopes. Lineage (NCBI taxonomy): Eukaryota > Metazoa > Mollusca > Cephalopoda > Sepiida > Sepiolidae > Euprymna > Euprymna scolopes. The sequence goes on from NC_136487.1 coordinate 50,803,235, forward strand.
TCTCTCAGACATTTAAAATCCATGAGCCCAAAAATGACTTCCATCGCCACAGGACCATTTTTATAGACAAATGCCTGAGGGAGTATCTATACACAGATGACGTTACAGAGTCTTAGTTTTGTACGACAGCTAAGTCTCTCTCTCTCAGTTCAAAATGTTGAGATCCAACAACAAGCAAGAGCAAGATAGCCAGCAACAAGTTAAACTGCAGACCAGCTTAATGCGGGTACTGATCTCCCGCTTTATGGTTTTTTTAAATCAGAGATTTGCTTCTCCTAGAAAGGTTGCCTTCACCACGGCTTACGGGAGCCCACTCCACCCCAACACATACATACATACACATGTGTATATATATATATATATATATATATATATATATATATATAAACACATACATATATACATACATATACACATAGATATACATACACATATATACACTAGTACATATATAAATATACATACAATTATACATACACACATACATATATAGAATGATGGCAGATCAATTATTACATGCTTCCAGCATTTCAGGGCTACACGTGTGACAATTTTTCCATCGCCACAGGACTATTTGTTATAGACAAATGCCTAAGAAAGTATCTATACAAAGATGAGGTTACAGAGTTTTAGCTTTGTATGACAGCTAAGACTCTCTATCGGTTCAAAATGTTGAAATCCAGTAACAAGCAAGAGCAAGATAGCCAGCAACAGGTCAAACTGCAGACCAGCTTAATGCGGGTACTGGTCTACCGCTTTATGTTTTTTTTTTTAATCAGGCTTTTGGGAGCCCTCTCCACCTCACACACACATGGAAATAAACAGATACATGTACACATACAAGCATACATACAGATGCACACAAGCATACATACGCAACAAACAGACATGACAACATGCACATACACACATACATGCATACATACACGCATGTACATACATATGCACATACACATACATGTAGAATATACATGAAGGGGTGTTCATGATGACGATGATGAGGGTTAGTACAAATAAGTGAATTTAATAGGGAAAAAAGGAAAACAATCCAATACAAACAGCACATAGTAGAGACAGTCATTCGCTATGCTGTCCAAACCGACACAGATCCTCAACGTTTATGACGATGATGATGATCGTTGGTACAAATAGTTGGACTCAACATGAGTAAAAAAGTAAAACAATCCAAAATACACAGCACATAGAAGAGGCAGACGTTCGCTTCGCCGCTTGTACAGCTTTAAATTTAAGATGCGTCCACAACGGCACAAATCCTTAACATTCATGATGACAATGATGATGGTTGTTATGAATAGGTGAATTCAACATGAATAAAAGAGTAAAACAATCAAAAATACACAGCACATAGAATAGACAAATGTTCGCTTCGCCGCTAGTACAGCTTTTAAATTTTAAATTTTAGTATAGATTTTAAATTGAAGATACATACATACATACATACATACATACATACATACATACATATCGTCCGGTTATGATAACAATGCAAAAAGACGTTTAGAAGTGCTACGTATACGCATTCAACACTCCATGATTCAACTATATACACACGTACGTTTATGTGGTGCAGTACATATACACGGTTATATATAAATCACCCCACAATGTAACATTATTTTCTTTAGGACGACAATTTTATCATTCCATCCTGTACATTACTCGTAATTTACCTTGGATGAAAATCATCTCTTTTACTTACACGTCTCAAGTCTGCAGCCACAACAACTCACACAACAAAGGAACTTATATAATCTTACTCAACTCATAAGTACTGATCATTTTCTGTCCGTTCCATCAGAAGCTGAGCTTGTTTTTTTTATGACAAAATTGCTTTTCTGGATGAAATAACTATATTTAAATCCAATCGTTGACCTTTCCTTCTTCTACAATCTCCGGTTTTTGTTGTTGTTTTTTCTTTTTTTTTTTTTTTTTTTATGTTCCTAGACGGCAATAATTGCACATTGGATTCAGTCGTGGATATTTTGCTCTATACAATTTCCGGTATGAGTTGCAAATGTGTGTATGTATATTCACGGTATGTGTGTGATGAGGGGAGAAGGAAGGTAAAAGAGGATTCTGAAATTTAAAAAAAAAAAAAAATGTCTTACTTATATTCATACCAAACAAGACACATTGACTCTGATACGTAAGGGCTACTGTGAATTAGCGGTCAGGTTTATAGGGACATCCTAAGTGGGGAGTTGTGCAGCGAGATGTTTATTCACATTACGTTTAAATTTCTGCATTTTAGTACAATTGAAAAACCAGGGAGCAGGGAGGAAATTTCAGAGTTCAGCAGTTCGAGTAAAGAAGCTATTAAAGTTAAAAAAAAAAAAAGTTTCCAATTTCTGGAGACTTTTCACTGAAGGGGTGCGATTTTGCTGCTTGTTGGGTTGGTTGAGTATATTTACCTCAGCGTCCCAGAGGGAGACTAGTGGTTGTTGCACCAGCAACAACAACAAATAATCTCCTAGCTGCAACAACTGCCAACAACTTCCTTCGCTCTCTATCTGCATCCAAAGTTGAATGAAAATTCCATGAGCAGAGTTTCCTTCCTAGAACTGTTCGCCTGTGAGACACAATTCTGCTTGTCTACTTCCCGGCTGACGATAATATGGTCGTCTTCTAATCTAATGTGAATAAATTCCTAGTGGATTGTCCTCTTAAATAATCTAACCTTCCCGAGTTCCACCATAACTGATCTTATTGTTTCATCATCTATCCAACATTTATCCTCGAGTTGCCTCTGAACTTTGATAAGGGGAGAACTTCCAAGTAAAAAAAACAAACTATGCATTTGTGAATGGTAGCTTTCTAAAGATATAGGACACTAACAGATGTTAGAGGTTTTCTAGCTTAGTAGAGGGAGCCCACCTTCTTTACAGATTTGGCAGTATTTTTTATGTATTTATCCTAATTCATATTATCTGTGAATAGTTGGTGCATCAGCCCATATGTGGCAACAATGCTCCATGCATGAGCGAATAGTGATTTTGTAGAGATATAGAATACACAGTTTTATCGCTGGTCAGTTTCCTGTGATCACATATCACAACAAACGACTCAGGATTATTCATTGTAGGTGCACATTGATAGCCAGTCTTCGGCTTGCAAAATCACTAGGATCAGGTTTTACATGAAGTACCTGTTATTCCTAAATCGTAACCCATCTCAGCACTAACCAGGTTCAAAGTAATTTAACTTCAAAGTGATCTTACAGTATTAATCATTATGACAACATAATTATAGCTGTCATTACTAACTAGCATAGTGTTATCACTGTTGACCAAGAAAGGAATGTATTAGGTATCTGTATACAATGTGATTTTTTTTTTTTACATAGAGATCACCACTTATCAAGGTCCGGAGGCCACTCGAGGATAAAGGTCAATAGGTATACATTAGTCAATGTGATTGTAGCGTAGTAAACATAAGTTGTGGGAATTTTGTAAATTGGATTACTTAGGGCGACGGTTCAACGAGAGCTTGTTTACGTTGGACTTGAAGACAATCAGATTGTAGTCAGCTGGAAAGCAGGCAAGCAGAAGAGAATTCCACAGGCGTGCAGTTCTAAGAAAGAAGCTTTGTTCATGGAATCTACATTTAGGTTTAGGCACAGACAAAGAGTGCGGGAAATTATTGATAGTGGTTTTGGCTAGACGAGTGTTTTTCGTGAAAGTATGGCGAGGGTGAGGGCATAGATGATGTATGGAAGTAAAACCTGACCAGTGATGGCTTACAACCTGCATTACATGATATGCGGATGATACAATTCATGTTTAATGTACATCTGCTTTGACCTGATGACCTCAGAGAAAAGTTAAATCTGAATAGTATAGGAACATGTTGTAATGATATTGCCTACTCTTTCGTTTCAGATTTCCGGTACGTCAATCTGCTTTTTATAAGTACAAACATGTGGGCGCATTTATCAATGAAACATACACCATGACAGCTCCTCAATTGGAATTAACACAGGTGTTCAGATTATAATTATCTATTAATACACATCCATGCACCACCGAGCACGACACGGTGGCAGCATGACTGGATATTACAATAAATAACCCTACGACATGGAGTATTGTTGCCACATCTGGGCAACAGCTGCTAGAAAACTTATCCTGCCTTGACGGAGTTCAAAATAGACTTTGTAGCCTAGCAGGAGACACCCTTTTTTCTTCCCTGCAACCTCTTTCTCACAGAAGGGACGTTGCGAGCCTGTCTCTGCTTTATCATTATTTTCATAGCAAGTGCTCGTCTGAGATCCAATCTTGGCAGAAAAGTCAACAGTGTTGCCAAACATGATGATCAACAACAATGGAAAATCTCACCTTTAGCTCCATCTAAACTAACAGCAGAAAATCACCAAATATAAAAAGTCCTCGAAATGAGGCATTTGTTGATTTAAGCATCAAGTTGATGGACCACCCAAGCATTCATACCTTCGACCTGAAGGGCACAGGCAAAAACACTGCCTATCTGCATATTCTGCAAGATATATCCAACCAGTATAGACAAAACCAGAAACCCAATGCCCGAATCACTCACCTCAACACAATGCCTACTAATAGCTACAACAACACCAAAATAAACTGTTATGGTGCCACAAATATTAGGTACAAATACAAAAACCCAATTCTATGTGGTCGATGTACCAGGAGCAGCCATATTGAGACTACCAACATAAGTAGCTCTTAGAGGAATGACAATGAACTGTACTATCTCAGCCCAGCACCAACCCATCAATAGTGTAGCTGACCTAATGCTCCGCTATCCTTACAGATTCGACTGTATTGGTGAATTTCCAGAGGACTCACAAGCTTATTGTCAACCCCAATGTACCATGCCATATAGATCCACCAAAAACGACGCTCATAGCCATGTGCAAAAAAATCAAAGTAGAACTTGACAAGATGGAATCACAAGGAGTCATTCGCAGCGTTGCGGAACCTACAAACTGGGTAAGCTCTTTCACATGTTGATAAACGTGACATCACAATAAGACTATGCCTAGACCCACGAGCACTAACCAAAGCTCCTTTACGACTATACCACCGAATTCCGACTGTCAAAGAGCTCAACTATCGATTCACAGGAGCAAAATTCTTTCCAAAGTTGAACGCTAAGTCTGGATTACTAGTCCATAAAGCTCAACCATGAAAGCCAACCACGAACAACTTTCCAAACAACATTTGGAAGGTATCGTTTTGAACGCCTGCCATTCAGTTTGAGTGTCAGTCAAGATATCTACCAACTCAAGATGGATAGGATACTTGAGAGGTGCATTGAAGTTTGTGGTATAGCTGACGATAATATCATATATGGGTTGACAATATGAACACAATGAAAATTTAAGATATTTTATGGAGGTCTCTACCAAAGAAGGCCCGATATTGAACTCTGAGAAATACAAGATCAAATGCCAGGAAATCTCACTTTGGAAACCTGTATACACACATACCGGATTGGAGCCAGACCCAGCAAAAATATGTGGCCTACAGGAGATGTCAGAATCACATAACAAAACAGAATTACAACAAATTTTGAGTTTGATGACATATCTATCTCGCTTTGTCAAGGACTTCAGCTCCAAAACTGACATGTTGCACAAGGACCTTGATTTCCAATGAGAACCACACCACCAGAAGTTTTCAAAGAACTAAAGAGTGAAGTATCTAAAACATCCCTGCTTTGCTATTTCTGACCTTAAACTTCCAATCTATATGCACTGACACGAGTATACAAGGAATAGGTTCAGATATGCTACAATCGGATGCAGATGGAAATCTATCATCTGTCACATACGTTAGCAAGAGCCTTACACAAACAGAACAAATACACGTATGTATCGAACATGAGTTACTGGCCATCGTATTTGGCACCCAGCGATTTCACACATACATCTAAGGCCACAATTTCCAAATTGTCACCGACCACAAACCCCTCATTATGATTATTGACAAACTGCTCATCTCGGCCCTGGCACATCTGCAACGAATGCTAACACAACTCCAGGGATACAACTTTAAGCTCACTTATAACAAGGGATCTGACAACATGATGGACTATCTCGCTTACTACCACCTGGTAATGTGGACCCTATTGAGCTTGATGTTCAGGTTGATATGGTTCAAAAAGACATACTAAAGCAACTTCATGCCGCTCATTTAGGATAGGAGAAAATAAAACTCCTTGCCAAGGACATCATCTAATGGACAAATATACACAGAGACATTGCACAGTTCACAAAGTCATGCAGCATCTGCTAACATCCAAAATGCAAGAGCCCCTTATGCAACATGACATCCGAATAAAGTCATGGGATGTAATTGGCACAGACCTGTTTATCTCTATGGAAGTCAATGGTTGATCGTAGCTGACTATTGCTCAAAGTATCCTATAGTCAAACGCCTACCTACTCATTCACCAAGCAGTGTCATAGTGAACATCACGTGCCAAGACTTTACAAAGTTTGGCAAACCATCAAAAGTAGTCAGCAATAATGGACAACACTTTTCAAGTCACCTCTACTATAAATTCACCAAAGAATGGAGTTTCCTTTATGAAACCAATTCACCTCAGAAACCATAAGGTTTTCATAGAACGTCAAATAAGGACTATCAAGGCTATTCTCAAAAAAAGCTAAACAGTCGGGAACAATGCCTGAAATTGCACTGCTGCACTGGCGCTGTACTTCAATTTCAAGTGCCTTACCAAGTCCTGCACAACTACTCATGGTTAGATGGATCAAAATAAAAAATAACTACCACAATCAGAATCAGATTTATAGCGTGATTCAAGAACATCAGCAAAACCAGAAGAGGTACTTTGACCAACATGCACTCAAAGAAGATCTACCACCCCTACACTATGGCCAAATGTAAGGGTACAAAACCCTGTGTCTAGAAGCTGGGACCTAGCAAATGTAGTATCCCAGGCAGATTATCACTGTTCCTATCTCCTGGAGAATGTCAACGAGTATGTGCTGTGAAGAAACTGACAACACATAAGGAGTATTCCAGTGATGCCTACTCCACAAATGTCGCAAGATCTCCCAAAAACAGTTTCGCAGAAATGTGCGACCTCCGTGAATCCACCTGTATGTGCGACCACAAACATGCCAAATGACCTGTAGTGGTACGATAGTGCGACCACCATCGAAGATGAACTTATGATGAACACATAATCATAACCTCTCAGTAAGCATCTCATGGGGCAAAATAATCGCCACTTCACTGTAGCTATTCAGGCAGTCTACCCTGAACTAGTCTTTCTGTTTATTGGTTATGTTTGTTTTGTTTCCAAATCTAGTTTTATTATTTTTGTTTTAGAGAAAGGAGAATGTAATGATATTGCCTGCTCTTTTGCTCCAGATTCCTGGAACGTCAATCTGTTTTTTATATGAATAAACATGCATGCGCATTATCAATAAAACATACGCTATGACAGCTCCTCAATTGTAATTAACACACATTTTTTGGTTATCATTATCTATCAATACACATCCATGCACCAACAGAAGACATTGATGGTATGGCCACATTGAAAGAATAGATGAGAATTCTTACATTGGTAGATGTGGAACAGTTGAGGTAGCAAAGTTTGTTGGCAGAGGAAGTATTATAGTGTGAAGATAATCTATCCTAATCGGGAGTAGATGGACTCTTCCAAAAACTATGAGTTACAAAGTATCATGGTGGCAATCATTGTTAGCAGTCATTGCCACAGTATTTGACACGGACTTTCTGTAACATACTATTCTATATGCTTTCTGTAAATACACACTTGCAAATATACCACCATGTTTTCTTAATTATTATTGTTCCTTCACAACACGGCGACAACAGAAAACGTAAGATGAAGTGATAATAATTGACTTTAGAGCAAGGGTTCTGGTGCTTGTCTACATTTGCGTCTATAAAAATTATTTTTTCAAGAAAAATCGTTAAAAATCTTTATGATGTACATACCTGTCACTGAAAACGAAAATAACATTTAAAATTCCAGCAAACGAGTAGTTTTCAAGTTTTCAAGATTTCAAGATTTCAAGTTTTCAAGATTTCAAGTTTTCAAGTTTTCAAGATTTCAAGTTTTCAAGTTTTCAAGATTTCAAATTTCAAGATTTCAAGTTTTCAAGATTTCAAGTTTTCAAGATTTCAAGTTTTCAAGTTTTCAAGATTTCAAGAAATATTTTAGAACTAACATTTAAACGCTATTTTTGTTTTCAGCACTCTCGAAAACCTATAAAATTGGTAATTTTAAAGGATTTTTCTCGAGGGTGGAAAGTCGATTGTCTGCCCTTGTTGATCCTACATTCCTGACAGGTGTCGCCAGCAGTCTATCATTTGAAATTAAGATGGCGCACAGTAATCCTTCAATAAAATGTGTCATAAAATTTGATTTTCTGAAATAAAAAAAACAAACTACTTGATTGATTTACGTGATTTTTGGAATATGAAATCTTCGATTGTGACAGGTACGTACATCATAAAGATTTTTAAAGATTTTTCTTGAAAAAAATCTTTTTACAGATTCAAATGTTGACAAGTACTGGGATTCTAAATCTGGGGTGCTTGCACCACTGGGGGTGCAAGACGATATACCAGAGTGTGCGAAAAAAGTTTATGTGAAAAATAAGAGTATTAGCAGTATGTTACTCCTTTGCTTTTTGGTTGTTTTCTTTTGCATTTGCAATGTACTGATTTCTTGTTTCCATTTTATGATCAAGTATTTTAATTAAGTGACCATTAAACAGATGGATGGATGGATTTTATCCAACCATTTATTGAACAGAGGGGGGGGGGCTTACCACAAAAAGGTTGGGAATCACTGCTGTAGAGAAAGGGATAAATGAAGAGATTGTCAGAGATAGGTTAGTTTGGAAGACAATATTCTAAAAGCCACCCAACACATGCCAGCATGTAAAATCGATGATGATGATGATGATGACGACGACGAAGACTTAATAACTAATGCGTAGTCTTTCATATATTTCCAATAAAAAAAAGCATCAATAACGAACACAAAATACATATACTTTTCTCGCATGAGTTCAAACTATATAAGAAATAGATAAAGCGTTTGATGTCAATATTTCAATCTCGGCCAAAATGCTTCCAAACAGCCATCAATATCAACAGTATTGGGGAGGGCGGGGTCCATAGGTGATTTCAGAAATTTCTCATTAGTAATAAGAGTTTGCAAGAGTAAGAAGTTAAAGGACGGTCATGCTCTCTTGACAACAGACATTTAAAAACGATTGAGTAAAATTCATCTATTATATAAAGTTAGTTGTCTGTGTGTATGTGCGTCCACCTAAAACTCAAAATCTACTAAGCAAACGACCACAAAGTTGGTATTTTGTAGATTGGCGTTGCTCTTGCAGAATAATATCTAATATAAAAAAAAGTATACATTCATTATTTGGGAATCAACTGATTCGGGTTTCGTTGGTGAGAGGGGGGGGGCTGTTAGTTTTTCAGTCATTTTATTTAACCATATATTATTATTATTATTATTATTATTATTATTATTATTATTATTATTATTATTATTTTACTCACTAGGAGTTGTCACACAAGCAATCATCAAAGATTTCTCTTTGGATTTACAAAAGTCTAAGTGACAACAAGTATCCTCAGATTTTCAGTATTTTTCATCTCTCTCAATAACCTTTGCAGATGAATTTGCGTTATTGCAACTGTTTACCACTGATTTTTTGTTGGCAGCAACCATTGGTCTTTACTGAAATTTGGGTGGCAACAAACCTCTCCAAGGTTCCAGTCCTCTTTGTACTTATCCAGCCGAGGTTTGGCTAGTTGCTTTCTCTCCTCGGTCTTTCCATCCTCATCGACCCTTTTCAGCTCTTTTATATCATTATTATTATTATTATTATTATTATTATTATTATTTACTATCATTATTATTTGCCATCTTCTTGTCCCATGTTTGATGTTAAATGTATTCCGCAAACGACATTCAACTTTTCCTATCTGTTGCCATTTCGCTTGTGTTGATCGTCATCAACTGATCTTCTCCATATCCTAGGCGGCCTATCACATGGCTTTGGGTCACTGATGTCAATATGGAACACAACTGGGAGCATGTTGAATATTTAACGGCAGGCGACAGAGCCATACGAGTTGAGACGTCATTGTGCAACATGCTTCCTCACAGAGGCATGTGGAATGAAACCAGTAATTTTCAGCCAGAATCGTGCCATTGCGACGTTTCACTGGCGACCATGTTTTGACGTCATACAAAAGTACATGTGTGCTATATGCTGCCACTCTCGTATATCATTTCACTCACTGAGATTAATTCTGAGGGAACTGAAACAACTATAAGGTGACATATATCTGCCGAAGTGACGCTCCAACACATGCTGGATACTGTAGTGGGAGCAAGTGAAAGTAAAAGACTTGCTTTAAATATTTCAAAAAACGGTAAGCATGGCAGAACATCCAAGAACACCCAGGCTCCAACATACAAGCTACAATGTTGCAATACTTGGGTAACATCAAAAATGATGAGCAACAATGAATTCGAAAGAGAGAGAGATAGATAGATGGACACCACTTGATGATGATGATGATGATGATGATGATGATGATGATGATGATGATGATGATGATGATGATGATGATATCATCTGCCACATGTACAAACTGAAGGGTAACATTGAATTTTTTTTTTTAAATTCGGCAAGTAAAAATTAGAAATAAAGACTTTGTCATCGGAATTTAAAATACCATTGTTTACTTATACACACACACACACGCACACACACACATACATACATACACACATACATACTACATACACACACATACATACATACATACATACATACATACATACATACACACTGAGGTCCAACAGATATGTATGCGTTGCCAGTCAGCAAAACCTTGATAAAACAACATGGGGCGGGCATTTTACTTGCAAGGAAAACAAACAAACATCTCTTTCAATATCTGATGGAGTTTACATCCGAAATTAATAAGAAATACTTACAATTAAAAACAAAAAGAAAGAAAATTAAATGTTTAGCATCTTAACGTGTTTTCTAACACAGTTTGCCTGTTTATTCAAAGTTTTTGGTTTTAATTCAAAGATGCATCAAAGAACTTACAAATTTCAATTTTATTTTATTATATATATATATATATATATATATATATATATATATATATATATATGCAAACATTGTGGCATTATTGTGGCATTATTATATATATATATATATATATATATATATATATATATATATATATATATATATATATATATATGCAAACATTGTGGCATCACATTGCTCTTTTTGTTTTTGCTTTTAAAATTTTATTTACCTCCCCCTTAAAGACTTGAATTAAGGAAAAGAAGATGAGAAGCTATGTCAACAAATCGTTCAAAATCAGGGACAGATAATCAAGGGGTTTAAAGGATTAGCTAAGGGACACAAGTAATATAACATCTTCTTTTCTTAATTGATAAAAAGTGTGATCTTCAGAATTTTTTTTTATAAGCTACCCCAACAAAATCTCTGTCTATATATATGTGTGTGTGTGTGTGTGTGTGTGTGTGCGTGTATGTGTGTGTGTGTTCAAATTCAGTTATTTCTTCATTGTTATTGTTTATTCATCATTGTTTTTATTCTTTTTATTTTTCAATTCATAACAATGCAACAATTTCCACGTGTTAGAATAAGAAATCAACACATAAATTTAGAACACTAAATATTTTAATAGTACAATGCTAAACTCGTTCCTTTCAGAAGTCAGTGTAAGTAGAATGGTGAATTTACACTCCGTTCCAATTTTTATATAGTTAAGCCAATTTTTATATAGTTAAGCCAATTTTTATATAGTTAAGCCAATTTTTATATAGTTAAGCCAATTTTTATATAGTCAAACCAATTTCAAAGTTTGTCATTTGTCATTTTTCTCTGTTTTTCTTTCAAGGTTGCCCACACTTCCAGCTGCCTATCCGTCGTTCACCAGCTCACCGCGGACATCAATTGAAGAGAGATCCAATTCTCAGATCTCCATGCAGCACATAGGCCGTCCAAGTTTGGCTGGCAACTCTTCCTTGCCAGCCAAGTTGATTCCACCTCGACCTAAGGCAAAGTTACCCCGGGTACCATTAAGACCTCAAAGATCGGAAAGTGAACATTCGTACATGAATACATCAGCCCAACAGCCAGGTGAGAAGAATTGTATTGACATTTGAGAGGGACAAGTCAGAAGTAAAATAGATGGGGGTATGGATGGGAGGCAGAGGTTTACAATGGGAAGGGGAGACAGGGTATAGGTCCTAGGCATCTAAATTTGGGACAGGGGGGGCATCCAATCATATTCAAGCTATTTCTCTTTCTCATAACTAGGGCTATACCAACAGCATATTCTTTTCATTGTTTTGACTCTCGAGTATATACTGTGTCAATCGCTTTATTGCAGATTAGTAAAATATCAATATTTCATTAAATATATGTCACAATAAAATGAAAATTTTATCATCAAACGACTCCTTTAAGGTTAATTATTTCCAAAATTTTTATTCAAATTCATGCGATATTCACGAAGTTATGACATTTTATTCTTTATCAAAGAATTTCCACTGTCCATCGCTTTATTGCAGGTCTCTTAAAATGTTGTATTAAGGCAAAAATGCAATGTGTTATCTTGCGAACTTTACTTTTTATTATATTTTTCTGTCAAAAAATAATAAATAAAAACATATCCTAGGTATGGGCCTCATATAAATTAATTATTCATCGACATATCCACCATTTTTTAAATAACTTAAAACAACCTTTTGTACACTGAGGAAGTCAATTCTTTTATCTTAAATGGAGTTATGGCTCTAGCAACATCAACTATGCTCTTCTACAACGCATCCTTTGAAGTAAATTGTTCTCCTCCCTCATAAACTCCTTTTTTTATTTTTTAAATATTGACCAGAGATATTCAATGGGGTTAAGGTCTGGAGAACACGGTGGTCAGGTCATGAGAGTTTCCCCAACGAATTCCATAGATTCAAGGAAGGATGCAGTCGCCCCAAGCAGAATGGGATGGTACATTTTCATGTATAAAAATCATCTGAAAGCGACATGACAATGGTAGGTCATCTAGTCATGTCGACAAATGATTATCCAAAAAGGCTGTGTATGCATTGCTGGTAAGCTTTACACCCTCTGGTGCTCGGAATAGTCCAACCAACTTATCCCCAATGATTCCCGGACAAAGCATGATGCCTCCACCTCCTTGTTGGCGATGAACTCTGTAACGAATCGGAGTTTCGTTCAGGTTTCAAACTTTGGTCCATGTATCCAGATCGTCAAGAGTAACATGGGCCTCATCCCTGAGTAGGACCTGCTGGAATTTCCATTTTCATGTAATTCTGTACAAGTCATTCGTTTTTCCCTGTGTTGTTTACTCAATGGAAGCATTGGAAGAGGTTTGATGTTCCTTGCAGTCTTATTCAACACATTGTATTGGGTATGCCTGGATCTTGAAGCAATTCCAGCTTTTGCAAAAATGAAAGCACTGCTGCTGTTTGTGTTTCGGTTGACTTCCCTACTAATTTTCTGAATATCACGATCTAAAAGGTTTCCCCTGATTTTTCTGGATTTGGTGTTCAGGTTGTTCAAGAATGCAACCATGGCTTTTGCATCCCATTCCAGCTCTGTGGCTATATTTTTATGAACAATCCTTCAGCGAGTCCAGCAACTATCCATTGCTTTTCGATAACCTTTATTTGCTTAATTTTTTTTGCATTGTAAGAGATCTGCAATAAAATTTCTTTGATAATGAATAAAATGACATAACTTCGTGAATATAGCATGCATTTGAATAAAATTTTGGGAAATAACTAAACTTAAAGCAACCCTTTGATGGTACAATTTTCATTTTTTTGTGACGTATATTTAGGGAAATATTGATATTTTACTAATCTGCAATAAAGCGATTCACACAGTTTATATCCGACACAGTTAGACACAGTTAATCAACCGAGAACTACATCACTCGACATAAAAACATATAAAATATCAAGTTCACAGAAATCAAGGGACCCCCTACCTGGGGTTTACACTTGATCTCTTTATATTTTTATACATATTTAGATCTCTTTATATTTTTATACATATTTGAATCTCTTTATATTTTTATACATATTTGAATCTCTTTATATTTTTATACATATTTGAATCTCTTTATATTTTTATACATATTTGAATCTCTTTATATTTTTATACATATTTGAATCTCTTTATATTTTTATACATATTTGAATCTCTTTATATTTTTATACATATTTAAATCTCTTTATATTTTTATACATATTTGAATCTCTTTATATTTTTATACATATTTGAATCTCTTTATATTTTTATACATATTTGAATCTCTTTATATTTTTATACATATTTGAATGTTTCATTAAAGTTTTTTTATCTAACAAACACGGAGTAAAGAAATTGAGAACATGAGTTTCCTTTCCCCAATTGACTATTTTAAATATGTTATAGTATATCTTTCTTTTTGGTCTCTTAGTCTTACTTGATTCTAGGACAAGAATTTATCTAGTCTGGTGGAGTATTCAATTTCGTGTTGTTACTTCAAGGAAAATCACTTGGAGAAGGTGCACCATTCCTCATAAAAGCTAGTGTGGATTAATCATACCAAGATAATCTTATTTGGGCTGCGAATACCATGTGATTTTTAACATTCGGTCAGGGTTTACTTGTAAGGCAAAGTATCCTCATGCCAGGTTATCTGGACAACCCCCTGTACAGAGAGATGTTAGACACTCAAGTAGAGTGTCTAGTAAGCATTCAACCTCTCTCTGTGTATGTTTGTATGTCCAGTTAAAACTAAAAATTGACACATTGAATGCTCATTAAGTTGGCATTTTCTTGATTGGCATTGCTCTGGACGAATAATATCTAAAATTAGGAAAGCTTATTCTAAACTGATACAGATTTCGTTAGGGTTGGGAGGGCAGATTATGTACTCACTAGCAGGAAGAAACTGATTTTTTTAATTAAAAAGTTAATTCCCTTATGCCGATTCATTTCTTGGGAAATCTATAAAAGTGCGCCTGTATGTGTGCATGTATGTCCAGAGAGAGGAATGGGCTGGTCAGAGCAGAAATATGGAGAAGATGGAAGTGGGAGTGGGGGGGGGGGCAGAGAAGGCAAACAGAAAAAAGAGAGACAGATAAAAGTTTTAATAGAAATATATTACACTTTTACACCGAGGAATGCTGGATAGCCCTGCTAGTTTATAACATAGACGCTTGCTTTTATCATTGCATTATCACGAGCAAATGTTTGATATCCTAGTTTCTGTTTAATATGCCAGTTATTTAAAGAGAATATAATTATTGCTCAAAATATTGTAACAGTATTTTCTTATGGAATAGAAGGGGGATTAAATCATGGTGACACTAATTATTATGAAAAGTATGAACCGTTGAAGCCCTGTCATTGGCTAATGGAAACACTAACCCGTATGCAGGAATAAAAATAAATCTGATCGGTTAGCTAGCTAAACTAATCACCATGTATGTCTATGAAAACACCCATGAATTCCAGGCATTTTACCCTAATGATTCTGTATGGAAATGAAACGCAGAAGATTCTATGTAGCTTAATTGCCATAATATATTTTCATAATTTACGGTTTCTTTTTCTTCTTCAAATAACAAAAAGTTTTATATTAAATCCTGGTCCATGGAAGATCTGTCCTGATGACATGGGGTTTCTAAAGAAATCACACCTGAAACATGTATGCACATTAGCCAATAATGTTTGTAATAAAGAAATATATTATATATATATATATATATATATATATATATATATATATATATATACACACACATTGGTGCTTTTGCACAGTCAATCATACTGTTTTCTCATCATATTTCAATCTGCGGCCGATTTCTTGATTGGATAAACCAGAAAGGTGGAGATTAACAAACTCCTGACGATCATTAAGAGGGACACGAGGTATATGGAATAAATGTTACGTTGTATAACCTAGAAACAACAACAATTACGATTAGAGGTGTTAACAGATGGATATGTTATGATTAGAGAAGCTAAAAGGTGGATCAGTTATGATTAGAGATGCTAAAAGGCGGATATGTTATGATTAGAGATGCTAAAAGGTGGATATGTTAAGCTGGCTTTAAGCTCATTTGTTGCTGCAGAGTTTCCTTTTGCCTTCTCAATTTGAAGCAAATTTTTTAAATTGACGTAAAAATGAGGTTGTTTAAGCAGTTACATTCAATTTAGCTTAAATTTGCGGTTTTTGAAAAAATGACAAGTGCTGACTTTCTTTTTGGCAACGCTGCAATGAAAATTTTCAATGATTCATTGCCGCCCCCCCCCTTGCCGATTTCGGGTTTCACATCATATCAGCTCAGACAGCAATCCTTATCTGACTCCAGACATGCCAGATCGTCCCCTTGAAAGCTAACAGCTATGTGTGATGGCTAGGGCCGTGACAACAGAATATTCTTTTCATTGTTTTAAATCTCAAGTATATATCAAACACACAGTCAATCAATCGAGAACCACATCAGCCTATAAAAACATATAAGATATTAACGGATATATACTTAAGAGTCAAAGCAATGAAAAGACTATGCTGTCACCACAGTCCTAGTGATAAATAAGACTAGGACAACAGCATATTCTTTTCATTGTTTTGACTCTAGAGTATATATCCGTTAATATCTTGTATGTTTTGAGATAAACTGATATGGTTCTCTGTTGATTGACTGTGTCTTACTGTGTCGGATATATACTTGAGATTTAAAACAATGAAAAGAATATTCTGTTGTCATAGTCCTAGTGATGACATCTCCAAAAATTGTGTTCTGACAATCTCTAGCCATTCTTTTAAATGATTCTACCAAAATTCTTTTAAATGATCCTACCAAAATTCTTTTAAATGATTCTACCAAAATTCTTTTAAATGATTCTACCAAAATTCTTTTAAATGATCCTACCAAAATTCTTTTAAATGATTCTACAAAAATTCTTTTAAATGATTCTACCAAAATTCTTTTAAATGATTCTACCAAAATTCTTTTAAATGATTCTACCAAAATTCTTTTAAATGATCCTACCAAAATTCTTTTAAATGATTCTACCAAAATTCTTTTAAATGATTCTACCAAAATTCTTTTAAATGATTCTACCAAAATTCTTTTAAATGATTCTACCAAAATTCTTTTAAATGATTCTACCAAAATTCTTTTAAATGATTCTACCAAAATTCTTTTAAATGATCCTACCAAAATTCTTTTAAATGATTCTACCAAAATTCTTTTAAATGATCCTACCAAAATTCTTTTAAATGATTCTACCAAAATTCTTTTAAATGATTCTACCAAAATTCTTTTAAATGATTCTACTAAAATTCTTTTAAATGATCCTACCAAAATTCTTTTAAATGATCCTACCAAAATTCTTTTAAATGATCCTACCAAAATTCTTTTAAATGATTCTACCAAAATTCTTTTAAATGATTCTACCAAAATTCTTTTAAATGATTCTACCAAAATTCTTTTAAATGATCCTACCAAAATTCTTTTAAATGATTCTACCAAAATTCTTTTAAATGATTCTACCAAAATTCTTTTAAATGATCCTACCAAAATTCTTTTAAATGATTCTACCAAAATTCTTTTAAATGATTCTACCAAAATTCTTTTAAATGATTCTACCAAAATTCTTTTAAATGATCCTACCAAAATTCTTTTAAATGATTCTACCAAAATTCTTTTAAATGATTCTACCAAAATTCTTTTAAATGATTCTACCAAAATTCTTTTAAATGATTCTACCAAAATTCTTTTAAATGATCCTACCAAAATTCTTTTAAATGATTCTACCAAAATTCTTTTAAATGATTCTACCAAAATTCTTTTAAATGATTCTACCAAAATTCTTTCCCAGTCTTTTCAAAACTTATATTTTAGACATTTTCTAGAATCACAATCATGTACTCGATTTTGGTAAAAATTGGAATTAGGATTCTATGCATAAGGTTTAGTATCATTATATCTTGATTTTAATCTTTGTAAAGAAACCTAAAATTGGTGCAAAACTGTTCTGTTTGAGGAATTTTCCCTGTCCTGCGACGAGTATTCTTCAGATGCAAGCATAAGTATGTCAGAAGTTCCCTGTTCCGTGTCAAGTATTCTAATCTTGGCTACGATTCCACAGAATGGTTAGAACTTTGATGAGTGACTGTTTTTGGAAAACCATCAGCAATAACTCCACCCAATCATATATAAATTGGTACGCGCCGAGTTGGAGATAAAAGAGGCAACAGACTTTCGCCGTGTCACGTTGTTTGGATACGAGCCATCAGTTCCGCTTTGGGGATGAGCGCTGGTTGGTCTTACGAAACGTTTGGTCTTGAAAAGAAAATTTTACTTACATGTTTGTATTGAATTTGACAAGCGAAATGGCGATGGAATTATTTCGAAATGCATGGCCAAGTTCTAATTGTTTGATGCCAGTTTAGAGCTCTGGAAACGAGGACACCCTTGCACGACAGAGTGAACTCCCTTCCCTACCGTCACCAACCTATGATCGGAGAGGCCTTTAAAGATTGGTCATGCATGTCTACGACTGCAATCGTTACATATGTACACACATATTCACTAGAAGTAATAGTGAAGGGACGATTTCAATATTTTTATTTTGATTCCATTACAATGGCCGATTCTGATTCTTTATAAATCCCTAAAGATATAAATATAAAATGGTTATTTTTTCATGATTATTGTAAAAACACATTTAAAATGTGCATATATTTTCTTAAGCATAAAACACACACCTGTGGGGGCGGAATCTATGGAATTTAGTTTTACTGGTAGTTTAAAATCAATAAATCTATATATTAATACAATAGCGTGTGTGTTATTTTCTGTCTCACGCTTAGATCCATCCAGGTTGTTTAATTGTTATATACTTCCATTTCTTGTAATAAATAATTTTATCAAGAATTCTTTATAAGTTTTTGTTTCGGTTTCGATTATAGCTGATGGCACTCAACAAGTCATTTAATTTTTTTATAAATAATTTTACCAAGAATTCTTCATAATTGTAGTTTCGGTTTCGATGGAACTTAAGTCATGTATTTTTTTTATAAATAATTTTACCAAGAATTCCTCATAAGTTTTGATTTTGGTTTCGATTTTAGCTGATTGCACCTTAGTAATCTATTTTTTTTATAAATAATTTTATCAAGAATTCTTCATGTCTTGGTTTCGGTTTCCATTTTAGCTGATGGCAACTTAGTAATCTATCTTTTTTTAATAAATAATTTTATCAAGAATTCTTTATAAGTTTTGGTTTCGGTTTCGATTATAGCTGAAGGAACTAAAGTTACACACACACATATATATATATGGATAAGTTTGGGATTCAGTTTCAATTCAAGCTGATATACCCAAGTCATATGGATATATTTTCTATTTTTGGAATCGCAACTTTATAATATATAAAAATCGATAAAACATTAAGTCTATAATAATATATAAGAAATCTGCAAGAATGAAAATGTCATATTTAAGCGTATCTTACGACCTGGCTACGCCTGGCGTCCCTGCTAGCTTGGATAAATACTTTTGCAGTTTTAACAAAAGAGCTACAATAATATAAGAGCGTCTCCATTCACGCTGAACATCTACAAAATGCTAACATCAATATATTACATATGAATAAATCCCCTGTGGAATTTCCGCTAGTATTTATTATTTTATTATTACTACCAGTAGTGGAAGATTTTGTTCTAAACAAAAAGCAAGTAAAAAATATAATTAAAGGAATTGTTTTTTGGGCATCGGACAATAGGCACAAGTTTTCCTGATTCTGATACCTATTCCGATACCCCTAAAAGTCCCGATTTTTCCGATTCCCGATTAATTGTCCCAACATTAATAAGTAAAGCTGTCCACCCATCATGTCATACTTAAGTTTGAAATAAAAATTCCTGATTATTTATCGCCCATCCGCAGCTGGATGATGCAACACAAGAGTCGGAAAGTGTGATTTGAGAAATGAGTTCCCTAAAGGATGAGCACTCTAACCTGCAAAAATGCCTGGGCGGCCCCCATCAGCACTACTCAGTAGGGATATCTCAGGTGATTAGCAATAAACTAACACTTTCTCAATTGGAGAAGGCAAAGCCTAGGAGGGTGGACTTTCTAGGACTGCTTAGGATCAGAGACATATCTTAGACAATAGGGAAAAAGTCATCTCAACAATGGTCTAGACTGTTTTTGAACCCAGTCAACGACGGGTACTTTTGCTAGTATATATATATTTCTGTAAAAATATATTTTCTTATAATATATATCAATCCTTATTTAAGAAGCTCAATGTAATTACAGAGCAATATAGAGAATAAATGACAAAAAGTTATATTCCAAAATTCATGATGTTGACAATCTTATAATTTATTCCTTTAATTCAGTTGACTTATACAATTTCATAAGTATGTATACAAAAAATTAGAATTAATAAATTTACTAATTATTAAATAGAACATTTTGGTAGAAGATTCATAAGTTAATTAAAATTGTTGGTACGAATAGTTGGGTTTAATGACTTTGTTTGATAAAAAGTCAATATGGAGTAATGGAAAAATAAAAAGGTATTTACAGTCTCTCTTCCAATTTTCGGATTTTAATCATGTCAAATCACACTTCAATTCCTTTTGACGGATTGATTACTGCTATTTCTTCTGATGAGTTAAGGGCATAATAGATTCACTGATTGATATAATAATTAAGTGATTGATTTTGCGCTACGAAACTGATACTGTCAAGAATTATATAAGTCAACTGAATTAAAGGAATAAATTATAAGATGGTCAACATCATGAATTTTGGAATATAACTTTTTTGTCATTTATTTTCTCTCTCTCTCTCTCTCTCTCTCTATATATATATATATATATATATATATAATTTTTTTCCTTTTTAGTTTAAAATATTTTTTATAAATCGATCATTATCGATTTTTACTATATATATATATATATATATATATATATATATATATATATATATATATATATATATATATATATCGGCAGCTGATGAGTAACATTGGCTCACTATTATTATCATTTTTTTTTATAAACTTTACTATTTAGGAAATGAATTCACTCAAACTTATAACTTGCCACCATAATTTTAAAAATAAGACACAAAAAATTAATAGAGAAAACAATTGCTCTACATCGAATTTGTTATATCAAGACATTTTTTAAAGGACTGGTGCAGGTGCATGAGTGTCGATGTACGTGTTTGTTAAAATCTTAAAATATTGAACGTATCATTATGATTCATGGAATATATATTCTAGGCGCCAGGTTGAATAATGTGGGCACATTATTTTTTTATTTTCTTTTTTTTTTTTTTTTGGTAAACTTTACCATTTAGGGTGTGCCACTGGTTTAATTCAGGAAAAGTGTACGTGGAGGGAGGTGGCTAAAATATTACTATATGGAAAATGGTCAGTGCTTCTACGAATAAACTTCATATTAAAGTAGTATTTTACGATTACTGAATTTTTAATGTTAACTCTCTAATCTTATATAGTTATGTGACCGTATATCTGTGTACGTTCATTGCACGGGCCGTGATTGTCAACTTGTTTTCTTCATCTGCAGTCAGTGCTCAATTCTGACAGCGATTCCAGTGTCAATCACATGGTCTCAGTCAAATTACAACTCTAGTTTAAATTAAGTAACAATTTTTTATTATTAGAAGTTACAACGATACTTGGTTAGTTGGTTGGTTGGTTGTTTTATGGCATATCAACCCTTTTCAGGTTATATAATGCCGTATCCAGTTATTTTGGAGAAAAATTCTTAATAGAATATATATATATATATATATATATATATATATATATATATATATATATATATATTTGAAGTCGGTTTCTATTTAACCCATAATTGGGACCCTAACAGATACTACCACTCCGGGTCAGAGTGGATCTGGGAGCAATGCAATTAAAGGATGGTTCCACACTCCAAAAAGCCCGTAAGCTAAGGCCTCACCATCGGATATAGTTTAAAGTCATATCCAGGACCAATGATACTTGGGTTCTACAAATCAAGACAAACATATTCAGTCAAACACAATCCATTGGCTTAATTCTCAAAGACCCATTTGTCTCTGAGAAAAGAATTGCTCTACATCAAATAGAGTAGAAAGTTGACCTTTGGTTTCCTTTTGACAGCCTTATTCATTCGGTGGATTTTTGTCAGATTTTTTTTTACAAGTTTTTGACCGATTCTCGGGACTTCAAAGCCAAGAGCATCATGGCGCCATCTTTGTTTTCGTTTTAACTGAGACGCTCAGCATAACTTGCATTTAACACTTGAAACACGCTTTAAAATCAGTTAAAACACCCAAAACTTAATCAGGGAGATAGAAAAGTTACTTATCTCGCCTTTGGTAATATTTATTAATTATATATTTGTTTCTTTACCATTTTTTTGCACCTCGATCTATTGTAAAACAAACCCTCTTGTTTCACTTAAATTATAAAATGAATTAACAATACAATCTCTCGCTTCACTTACTTTGTCCTTTATTGCTCACATTCCACGAGCAAGGTTAGCTAGTTTTGGATGAAGTAGTATTTTTTTTTCTCTTTTAGCTCCTTACATCAAGTGGCTTCATGTCTTGTTTGGAAGAGTGATTTCCATAAAAAAAAAACACGAACTCAACTAACCCCCGTTTGCTGGAATACACACACACACACACACACACACATACATATATATATATATATATATATATATATATATATATATATATAGTTATCCACATGCAGTACTGTTTCGTTGTATCACAACTCATCAGTGCAGCTATACTTGCACCTTTCCCTAGCCATGGATTGAACCTACGACCATTGCGTTGATAGTCGGCAGTTCTAACCATTTGACCATGGATCTGTGTTTGTAAACGTCTCATCATATGTCCATTAAATAAACATTCGCCCATCGCTTTTACAGTGCTTGAGCTGCGAATTTGTTAACAAGCAAACAGACAGCGAGCCCCACTGAATAGCTATATAGTGAGTGAGATACATTTACGACAGTGCTCAACCAAAAGAGGGGAGCTTAATATAGTAATCCTTATACAGTAGTGCTTCGTTGTATCACAACTCATTAGTGATATATATATATGAATATTTTCCACATTGCAGACCTGCCGTCCGTCGCATGCATGTATACACATCACCACAACTGCCTTTATGCGTATTTATCATTACTCTGCTTTCACGCATTTTTCTGTATAATTTCATTTAATTGTTTTATTTATTCCAGATTATTTAGAAGTTGTTGATGAAAAGACCGATAAAGAAGGTAAGTTTGCAAATGAAAATATGATTTAAAAAAAAAAATAAATATTCGTGTGAACTTCTTCTTGCCAACTCCTGACTTCAACTGTAATCGTCACCATTCGTTCTCTCTCTCTCTCTCTCTCTCCCTCTCTCTCTCTCTCTATCTATCTCTCAGCTGACCAATAATAAAAAAGAAGACTATCCTGTGCTTTCCCCTTCATTCTTTTTTACAGCAGTCATTGCCCTCATAAGCAAATTAATGCCATATGTATATTAATAAACTGTCTATAAACGAAAGTTTTTCTTTTTTCTTTCCTTCCTTCATTCCGTCACTCAACAGGGTAAACAGAGGCGCTGTCACTTGTGTAAGTCACGTTTTGTATTACTTTCGCCACTAGCATTTATTTCTGTTGACGATTAGCGTTCAAATCTGGTTCAAGACAATTTCTTTTCTTCTCAGAAAGAAATCCTGACTTGCCTTGAAAATCAGCTTTCAGAACAAAAGCTAGTGCAGATCCTCATATCGTATTACACGTAGTAAGTCCTCTCAAAACGCAAACTGTGGTAGAAAGATTTAATGCTACAACATTGGCAGCATCACTATCAGAATTCATTATGGGTGATCTAAACACTACATCATCAAACAAGCAGCATCCTCATTGCAGAACTATCGTTTCTCGGGGAGAGTTTCTTGGTTTATCTGTCTTGTGGACGTTTCGAGAATAGTTGTTCCATCCTGCCTCAGCCCCAGCCTCCCAGACCAATAAAACTTATGAAACGATAGATACATCCCTTACATTAAGGGGTTAATATGACGTTGGCTGTAATCGGCTATGCAGTGGCTAGTATGGGTCTGTTCATCTTTACAGGCAACATTTCCATCATTGTAAATGGCAAGCAGGGACATCTGCTGCTGAAAATTGAACGCTTTACAAAACAACGAACAAAATATTTTTTTTTTATAAAAATATAAATTTATTTTACAATTAAGGAGTATTTTGAGACCCGACAGTTGAAATCCGTTCGTTCCTGTTGGAATCCAAGCTTCAATTATTTATAATTATAATTCAATTCCCTTTCTTTGTAAGAGAAAGTGAGTGAAAAGGAAGAAAGAGAGAGAGAGAGAGAGAGAGAGAGAGAGAGAGAGAGGGGAGTGAAAAGGAAAAGAGAGAGAGAGAGGGGGAGTGAAAAGGAAAAGAGAGAGAAACAGACATGCATACATAACAGGCTCGGCAACAAGTTCCTTTGGGTTTGACCTTTCAAGGCCCGAAGTCCCAGATCGTTTTGACACAACCAAGTTCCGTAAACATCAGTCAAATCTAGTTGATATATTCTGACATTTTGAAAATCAAACAGCATCCACATGACATGTGCTTCCCTATGAGAGCAAGTTTGGCACAAGGGGCCAAAATGAAAGGAGCTGGGGGTTCCCTTGAAAAGGGCTCTCACTCATTGTGTCACACTCACATCAGTGAGGGATGGGGTCGGTGCAAATGAAATCTGTAGAGAGGTTGGCCCCGAAATATAAATTAGTATTGGTTGCGACACACAAACTTCAGGACATAAGTAATATATCTCCAGATTCATTTACTCGGATTAAAAACCTGCCAGTACCTGCCTCATTCTACACAAAATTCTCATAACAGAGGTAAAAGAGAGGAGATAACTCTGCCTGAAACAAAAAAAGGAGTTAGCTCCCCTTGATTGTTGTTCTATCCCTAACAAACATTTTATCTACTATCAATACTACAACTATAATTACTGCTATACTAATCTATTAGACTGCAGGTTCTTGCTGAGCGAATATACTCTGAAGCTCAGTGTGGCTTTTACCCCCAGTGTTCCACCATTGACATGGTATTCTAACTACGCCAACTCCAGGAGAAGTGTAGAGAACAAAATAGCCCATTGTACCTTTCCTTCATTGACCTTACTAAGGCATTTGAGTAGAGATGAGCTATTCAAGATGCTGGGGTTCATTGGCTGCCCTCTCAAGCTCCTGAGCCTTATACTCATTTCATGACAGTATGATGAGCAATGTGCAATTCCACGGTGGCACCTCTGCCGAATTTAGTGTAAAAAGCGGTGGCAAACGGGGATCGGTGCTTCCCTTTACGCTATTTGGCATTTTCTTAGCCCTTCTTCTGAGACATGAGAGGCTAATCTAGTATATAAATATCAAGCTAAAAGTGAAAAACTACACAAGCCACTCATAAAGCTGATATATATTATTCTTTTTCAGCATTGCCTCAAGCAGAACAGAAGCATATTTATTAATCTTCATCCTTTTGGGGATCAACAGGGACAGAATTATCTGTGGAGGGGTTGAGATTTGTTCACTATATTTTAGCAATTGCCAAAGAAAGCAAGATAATAACGGAGGGAGAGCGTGAAGAGGAGATGGGAGGAGGGCAGAAGAAAGAGAAAGAGAGTAGAAAGAGATAGGTAGAAAAGAGGGAATAGAGAGAAAGAGAGGGGGGGAGAGAGAAGTATTAAAAGAAACTTGTTATACCGACTTTTTAACTTGACCATGTTGTAGTCAGCTGGAAAGCAGCACTGTGGTATCGTGTTTCAAAGACAAAAAAAAAAAAAAGAAAAAAGCTCTGTTCATGAAATTTTAGTTTAGTTTTTAGGCACAGATAGAAAGTAATGGAAATGGCTGATAGTGGTCGTAGATAGACGAGTGTTTGTCGTGAATGTTTTATGGGGGAGATAGAATGAAGTTTAACTTCTACTTTTGTTGTTTATACTTCCAGGCAAATGAAAATCAAAATTCCTTTCTACTACTACTACTACTACTACTACTACTACTACTGCTACTACTGCTACTGCTAATAATAATAATAATAATAATAATAATAATAATAATAAAAGGCATCAGTTTTGGTTGATGTCATAAAAATGGGTGTGAAGGATCAAGGAGGATGAAAAGCTTGAGAAGAGCACTCACCAGACCTCTACTAGAAGATTGCGGAGAACACTAAAACCTTGGCGAGACTTATTGCTACACAACTCTCAGTGAAGACCAATGGTCGTTTCCAGTGAGAAATCAATGGTAAGTGGCTATTGCAATAATGTAAAATCATTTGCAAAGGTTTTTGAAAGTGGTGGAGAGTACTAGAATTATGTGGAGAAGTTGTTGTCACCCAGGGAACACAACTGATTATTATTGGTGAGTAATCTTTGATAATGGCCTGTGTGAGAACTCTTAGTGAGTACACATAATAATAATAATAATAATAATAATAATAATAATAATAATAATAATAATAATAATAATAATAATAATAATAATAATAATAATAATAATAATAATAATAATAATAATAATAATAATAATAATAATAATAATAATAATAATAATAATAATAATAATAATAATAATAATAATAATAATAATAATAATAATAATAATAATAATAATAATAATAATAATAATAATAATAATAATAATAATAATAATAATAATAATAATAATAATAATAATAATAATAATAATAATAATAATAATAATAATAATAATAATAATAATAATAATAATAATAATAATAATAATAATAATAATAATAATAATAATAATAATAATAATAATAATAATAATAATAATAATAATAATAATAATAATAATAATAATAATAATAATAATAATAATAATAATAATAATAATAATAATAATAATAATAATAATAATAATAATAATAATAATAATAATAATAATAATAATAATAATAATAATAATAATAATAATAATAATAATAATAATAATAATAATAATAATAATAATAATAATAATAATAATAATAATAATAATAATAATAATAATAATAATAATAATAATAATAATAATAATAATAATAATAATAATAATAATAATAATAATAATAATAATAATAATAATAATAATAATAATAATAATAATAATAATAATAATAATAATAATAATAATAATAATAATAATAATAATAATAATAATAATAATAATAATAATAATAATAATAATAATAATAATAATAATAATAATAATAATAATAATAATAATAATAATAATAATAATAATAATAATAATAATAATAATAATAATAATAATAATAATAATAATAATAATAATAATAATAATAATAATAATAATAATAATAATAATAATAATAATAATAATAATAATAATAATAATAATAATAATAATAATAATAATAATAATAATAATAATAATAATAATAATAATAATAATAATAATAATAATAATAATAATAATAATAATAATAATAATAATAATAATAATAATAATAATAATAATAATAATAATAATAATAATAATAATAATAATAATAATAATAATAAAACTACACAGTGGAGATCCCTAGATGTAGGAGAACTTTCTACTCCAGTAGTTTCTTCCCCAGAACCGTTAGACTTTGGAATTCCATTCCGGCTCTCTGCTTCCTCAACTGTACTGACATGCAGAAGTTCAAGTGTAACATGAACCGACATATTACTGCCCTGATAGTAGCCCCCTACATCAAAGTGGCAATGTGCCTTGTTTGGGGTGTAAATGTAAAAAAAAAAAAGAACTACTACTTTCAATATCTATAAAATAATGTGCTAACGTGCATTTATGAAACACTGATGCCAAACTTTCACAAGAAACACTCGTCTAGCTGTAAACACTATCAATAATTCCCCCCACTCTTTATCTGTGCCTAAACCTAAACGTAGATTCCATGAACAAAGCTTCTTTCTTAGAACTGCACGCCTGTGGAATTGTCTTCCGTTTTCCTGCTTTCCGGCTGACTACAATATGGTTGTGTTCAAGTCTAACGTAAATAAGTTCTTGATGAGCCGTTCCATATAAGTTATCAAATTTACCAAATTTTCATTACTAATGATTACTATATTGTCCATTTTCTACTGTACACTCTTTAACCCTTATCCTTGAGTGGCCTCTTGGCCTTGATAATATGGTGATGCCTATGTAAAAAAAAAAAAAAAAAAAAAATTGTACAAAAGACTAAGCTTCTTACCTTTAATAATTACAAGAAACCTTCTCAAACGCTAATAGCAATGGCTAAAGATAAATTACCTGAAAGTAATTCGTTTAAACTCCTTGGCTTAACATTCACAGGGAACATGAGTTTGAACAGATACATCAAAGGTATTGCCAAAGCTGCTACAAAGAAGGTGGGCTTTCTCTATTGTGCTAGAAAGTGACTTACACCTGAGTATCCTGTACTTCTATAAGGCCACCATTTGCCCATGTCTGGAGTACTGCTGTCACATTTGGGCTGCTGCTTCTGCTACTAGTCTCTCGCCCCTGGACAGGTGCCAAAGAGAGTCGCCAACCTGATAGGTCCTGAAATGTCATCTAGGTTTCAGCCTCTGTCCCATCGACGAAATGTTGCATCCCTCTGTTTTACAAGTATTTTAAAGGTGGATGCACTGTGAACTACAAGCCCTTGTATCACCTTGACGAAAATACCCCTGACAAACCTGACAATCGGCAAAATCCCACCCCTACACATTAGATCCCTAGATGTAAGAAAGCCTTCTACTCCAATAGTTTATTCCCTAGAACTGCTAAACTTTGGAACTCCCTTCCGGGATTCTGCTTTCCCAACTGTACTGATATGCAGAAGTTCAAGTGTAATGTAAACAGACATCTTGCTGCTCAACTCCCTTCATAGTATCTCTGGAAATTATGTCCCAGATAGTAGCCTGTCTACATCAAATTGGCGTTGTGCCTTGTTTGATGTGAAAACGTAATAGAAAAAAACATATATAGTTTTTTATTTTTAATATCATATTCTGTTTTCACAGTGCTGAGGACAAGGAGATTTTTTTTTATTATTCAATTTTCACCCCAAACAAGGCACAGTGCCTCTTTGAAGTAGGGGACCATTATGGGGGACATAAGTTGCAGGGGTATTATGAAGAGAGATGAGTAGATGTCTGTTCACATTACACTTGAACTTCTGCATGTCAGTACAGTTGGGAAAGCAGAATCCCGGAAGGGAGTTTCAAAGTCTAGCTGTTCTGAGGAAGAAAGTATTGGAGTAGAAGGTTTTCTTACATCTAGGGTTCTCTACTGTGAAGGGGTGGGATTCAGCTGCTTGTCAGGTTTGTGGGGGGGGTATTCACGTCGAGGGGGTACAAGTGCTTGTAGTTCGTCAGAACATTCACCATTAAAGTATTTGTAGAACAGGCAGAGGGATGCAACGTTTCATCGATGGGACAGAGACTGAAGCCTAGATGACAGTTCAGGACCTATCGGGTTGGCGACTCTCTTTTGAACCCCGTCAAGGAGTGAGAGACAAGTAGCAGATGCACTCCATACATGGACGAATGGTGGTCTTATAGAGGTACAGGATACTTTCAGGTGTAAGTAGTTTTCTAGCTCGGTAGAGAGAGCCCACCTTCTTCGCAGCAGCCTTGGCAATGATCTCAATGTATCTATTCCAGTTCATGTTCCCTAATCCATTGCGCGTAACTTAGAGGGGTTTTAGCTCTCAATCTTTAATCTTAGCAAACTGACTTTTTCGAAATCGATACACATTAACATCTAAAGATTTATACTACTAAGGCATGCTATATACTCTTATCCCATAGCTAAGCTTTAAAGTAGATACTTACTAGCCATAGTCTTATACATAGATTTAAAGTGATCTATAATAAATAGCAACCCTTAATCCTCTTTCCTTTTGATAGGAGATAGTATTACAATAATTAATGCATAAAAACTGAACCGATACTCTTTGCTATACAAAATACAAACTTCCGGATTTTAAAAGAAAGGCAAAGCTATCTTCCTACGTTAGAAGTCTGAAGATAACAAACATAGTTAATATCTAAAATTCCATATATTCGTATCTACTGAAAACATACCATTTATCCATTTATACTTAACTAACATGGGTGCCCGGTGTTGCCTGGGTGTTTGGAGGTGTATGCTGAGCAAAACAAAAAACAAAAAAAAAACGGTCAATTTTTTTAAACTTTGACCCCTATTATGACCCCTTAACATTTATTGTTTTGGGCTCAAATTAAGTTATTAAGTTAGATACATGTCCAAGGAAACTATATCTAAAATTTCAAGTGTTTAGACCCAAAATTGTCAGAGGAGTTTGGTAGAGTTCTCAAATATCAAATCGTTGAACTTTGACCCCTTAACAGCCAAAATTCTGGTCGAAAACCGATCACATCGATTTTCCCAAATCTCAGTACCCTATATATCAAATTTCGAGTCTGTAGACTAAAAATTGACAGAGTTATTGCGTAATAAAATGTACATAGACACACACAGAGACACACACAGGCACGTCCATTTATATATATATATATATATATATATATATATATATATATATATATATATATATATATATGTATATATATATATATATATATATATATATATATACTTACAGAATACGCCAAAACTTATATATTTTCCAGTTATACCTGTACTGAACTGTACTCCACATCAAAAGTTGCTATCTTGTATCTATATTGAATATACATCTTATCTTTCTGTCGTCTTAAATACTCAGAGTTCGGGCACCAAATTTTAATTCCTAATATCAAGTTAATCATACTTTAACATGTTATCCTATTCCTAAACTAACATATAAACTATATCTAAACCTACATTAACCCCCCCTCCCCCCCTCTCTCTCTCTCAACTAAACCTATTGCAAATTTAGTTGCTTCCACATGTATTCCTACTTATCCCCTCTTCCATTAAAAATGAAAACGAAAAGCATAGCAATGTCCTTTTTAATCACTTTGAGGAGTGTCACATTTCAGTAGATATATAACCTACTAAATAACCGATTAACTACCCATGTGGGGGGTCACAGAAATACCTGGTTTAGGACCCAGGCGAGGGGCGAACCTTCTCGGTGGTGATGAACCCATAGATCTTCCCAGATCATCCGTCTAGAAGGAAAAGTCTGAAGCTAAACCTAGGGGAGGGAGGCCTCTTCAGTCCCGGACGACAGACAACCTTCCTAGAGCTGGTGACTCAAACAGATAAAAAGTGATATATATATATATATATATATATATATATATATATATATATATATATATATATATATATTAAAAACTCGGAAATAAAAATCGATCACTTAAGCTCACATGTGCAGCTCATGATGTTATAATCGTTAGATAACTATAGATGGACATCTCGACATTTAAAAATAAATGTTTAAATTTCAATGATATTTGTCATGGTTAAAGTTGGCCGTGGGGTTTGTTCCTTGCTATTGGAGTCAGAGATGACTTCTTGGTCGGGTACAAATCTCCCGGCCGATTGTAATTGTCTTCCGTTTTCCTGCTTTTCGGCTGAGTACAATATGGTTGTCTTCAAGTCTAACGTAAATAAGTTCTTGATGAGCCGTTCCATATAAGTTAACAGATTTACCAAATTTTCGTTACTAATGATTACTATATTTTCCACTTTCTACTGTACACTCTTTAACCCTTATCCTTGAGTGGCCTCTTGGCCTTGATAATGTGGTGATGCCTGTGTAAAAAAAAAAAAAAAAAAAAAATCATGATACCCTGGACTGATCATTCCCGAAAGGATGAAACACTAGTGTCCGTAGATATTAAAAAATTATTATTGCAATAATTATGTCAGCCCTTTAAAGAAAACTCGGTTCTTATTGTTGAGCATTTCATAGTTATATAGATGGATGGTTTAGGTATGATATTTGAAATTTTAGT
>NC_136487.1:50842877-50877877 GCF_053919585.1 Euprymna scolopes
TGGACCTGGAACAAAATTGAGAAAAATTCGTCTTTATACGTTGGACTGCATTCTGGATTATTTAATAAATGCTGGCCTATCGTGAGATCTAAATTATTGTAGGTAGGGTTAAGAAGAATTTTATTTTTATATTTGTTTGTATTACGGAAACCTGAAGGCATATGCTGTCCGATTCTTGTTTCAAAATGAACGATGGTTCACCCCTCATAGACAGCATTACACTGGCATTGAAATTTATATATAATATTGCTACGTTTTGTGTGAGGCAAACCGTCCTTTAGAAAAAAAAAAGAAAATGAAGTTTGAAAATTATACGGGGTAGAACAGACAGAAAACAATTCTCCACATTAAAAAAATAACCCTGGTGTCTAACTCTGTCCCATGGGGAGGCATTGTAAATAGGAATATTATATTATTAGAATTTTATTTGTATTTTTATTTTTGTATTTGTTTATATTACGGAAACCTGAAGGTACATGTTGCCTGATTCTTGTTTCAAAGTGAACGCTGGTTCACCTTACATAAACAGCATTGTCATTGAGATGTATATATAATATTGCTAAGTTTTGTGCGAGGCAAACTGTTCTCTTAAAAAGAAGAAAGTCAGGTCTCGTATTGAAAATTATACGAGGTAGAACAGACAGGAAACAATTGTTAATAGTTTGTTTAAGTTGGTGAATAAGAGGGACACATTTTTCTCCAACCGACGGCAATTTAAGGCAAACACAACATTTAGAAGGGACAAGGGTTAAATCCTTATTAAATTGATTAATTTTTAATTTAGTACATTTATCAATCACGCAATCAGGATAACTGTTCTTTTTTTTTTTTTTACATGGGGAGTCATCACTTATCAAGGCTCAGAGGCCACTCGAGGATAAGGGTCAATGGGTATACATTAGTCATTGTGATTTTAGCATAGTAAACATTAGTGGGAATTTTGTAACTTGGATTACTTAGGGGGACGGTTCAATAAGAACTTGTTCATGTTGGACTTGAAGACAATCAGATTGTAGTCAGCTGGAAAGCAGGCAAACGAAATAGAGTTCCACGAGCGAGCAGTTCTAAGAAAGAAACCCTGTTCATGGAATCTACGTTTAGGTGTAGGCACAGATAAAGAGTGTGGGAAATTGTTGATAGTGGTTCTGGCTAGACGAGTGTTTTTCGTGAAAGTTTGGTGAAGAGGGACCGTAGATTGAAGTTCAGATGAGCACCTGCTATGAAAATAATGATAAAGCAGGCTCGCTGCATCTCTTCTGTGGTAAAGAGGTTGCAGGGAAGAGAAAAGTGCCTCCCCCACTAAGCTATGAAGTCTATTTTGAACTCTGTCAAGACAGAACAAGCTGCTTCTAGCAGCTCCTGCCCAGATGTGACAATTCATATGCATAGATATGTCAAATCTACATTCCCCTACCATTTGAACCTATACACACTAGTATGTTTAAGATTTGGGGCGGCCATCACACATGCGTACTAAGACCTTTCTTTCTAGTCTTCCATTATGTCTATCTCGATCCTTAACCCCCATCCTTTTCCATTCATTCCTTTATCTAATACACAGACTCAAACATGCACACATATTGGGTCTTATTTACATACAACCAAATCTTATTTTTCACAACATTTGATGGAACACCTGATATTAACTCCCTGTGATGAGAAAGATCTGATATTTTCATTGAAAACTTTGTTTTCATATAAGCTGCATCGCCTGAAGAAGTTTATAGTTACTGGTAACTGGCTGAACGAAACATCCTCATGACTGTGCAGCAACATATTACTGTTGATGTAAAAACAAGTAAAGAGCATATATATATATATATATATATATATATATATATATATATATATATATATAAGAGAAAGAAAATTAAAACTGTAAGTTGAACTTTACAATCCAAATTTATTGTTCGACTGAATACTCCAAAAACAATTTACAAAGTCCTTATTCCACGGAGTTTCAAAGAATGCTATTCTTGTTATTCTTCTCATCAGAGGACATAAAGAAATCAGCAAAATATATTTGTAGCATATCAGGTAAACACTACATTTGTTTTATATATATTTGTAGTATACCAGGAAAACACTACATCCCTTTGATTTCATTAATATATATATATATATATATATATATATATATATATATATATATATATATATATATATATATGAATGAAAGAGAGAGAGAGAGAGAGAGAGAGAGAGAGTAATGTAACGACTGATGAGTGTATTATAATTCTGTTTCCCCCTTCCACTCAGACACAACTGTTGCTATGGTAATAACTTCATTATTCATTTGAATTGTTGCTTCTTTCTCTGTCTGCTTTATGAAAGCTAATTATCTTATATAATCAACCATCCTTTTTAGTCTTCTCATCATTATAGTAATAATAATAATTATTATTCTTATTAGTAGTGGCAGTAATACATCTATCATATAAAGAAAAGTCGTCTGGAATTGAAAAGTCAGACCCAAATAGCATTTAAGCTGACAAATCAAATTTCTTCTGAATAGTCCATTTTGATTTGTTATTGTTGTACCATGCCATTGTGTTATAGGGTGGTCCGAATTTCCACTGCATAGTCCAAAATAAATATTTATCTATTTCTCCACGAATATGACACAAGGTGCAATTTAGTGTTGTGTGTATGTATTGAGGGTTCTAGATATTCTCTAACTAATAAGAGCAGCCGATGGACTGTACTTTCGATGAGGGTGGTCTCCTGTAACCCAAAATAGGATAAAATAATTTCTGGGAGGAGGGAATCCAAGTAGGGTTGTGCTTATCTGTATAAATGTCCGTGTGTCCGGCTCACTTCAATAATCACGTATGCACATTTTATTTTTATGAGCAAAGAAGAAGCAGCTTAATCTTCAAAATTACTGATAATAATAAAAGTGTAATTAAAGAATTTCTTTCAATTCTAATAGCACAGAAATATTCTTGTGGTACAATAATTATTATTAGTAGTAGTAGTAACAGTAATAGTAACAGTAGTAGTAGTAGTAGTAGTAGTAGTAGTAGTAATTTGTCAACGATTTTTTTTTCCAGTTGCCAGAGAAAAGAAAGAATAATTTTTAAAGAAATATATATGTCACACATACTTTTTTTTAACTCTTTTATTTTGTTGTCCATACTCCCGGGCAATGCTGGATAACCCTGCTAGTTCCTAATATGAGTCATCTATAGCAGGATGGGACGTCTATATACCAGCAAAACGTGCTGGCACATGTACAAGAATTTGCATATATTTCCTACAATCATGAAAACCAGACTTTTACAGTTAATTATTGGTTAATAATTAGTTACCCTGCAAACACAGTTCACATAAACATCGATCAGTGTATTAGAACTCTGTTTCTTTTCGATCCTGGATTAGTAATTGGCTTTTTAATCTCACTGCCATTACAACAAATGTCTCAACTTTATAAATATACAGACAGATAAATACACATTGTTTGGTCTTTATTATAGAATGAACGATTATCACATTTCATTCTCGCCTTTTATATCATCTCATCCCGTGCGATAAATTGGCTCTACTATACATATCTACTGTTGAGCTAAAATCTTTATATCAGAATTCGAAAAGTTTTTTTATTGTTTTTTATTTATTAATTAATTTTTTTTTTTCAGATCTTTTATATGAAGATCCAGATAAAAATTGCTTCCAGACTCAAAAGACAGATTCAATGCCGCCGCCATCGATGATGACGTCAAATACTCAACAGATTCTTTTGTCATGGGATTGAAAAAAAAATTTAAGTTGATATCTTCAGAGAAATGGGCAGTTTCCTTTGAGGCAGAATCACTGTAGTTGCTAATTCTGCTAGAATCTATTTTGTTTGTTTTATCGTTTGTTTGTTTATTCCAGGACAAACAAATTCTCCTTCTTCTCCCCCCCCTCATGTTTTTATTTAATAAAAAGAAGCCATTCCAGAATATTAAATAATTCTTGTACTTCATTCACCACCAAACAAATAATACATTTCCCTTCATTTGAAGCATTACTTAAACTTAGACTTTTGTTTTATTTTACTTCAGGCGAAGTTCTCAGAAATCAAGGGGCCCACTAGCTGGGGCTAACACTTGAACTCTATATGAGATATATAGATATTCGAATGTTCCATTTAAGTGATTTATCTCTCAAACTTTGAGTTAGTAAAGAAATTGAGAACATAATTTTCCTCTCCACAATTAACCATTTTTATACGTTGTAGTATATCTTTCATTCTTGGTATTACTGGATTCCAAGACAAGAATTTATCTAGTCTAGTGAAGTATTCAGCTTTGTGCTATTATTTAAGGTAACATAACTTGGAGAAGGTACACCATTCCTCGTAAAAGCTAATGTGGGTTGGCCATAGTGGGAGATCTTATTTGGGCTGCGAATACTATGTGATTTTTTAATATTTGGTCAGAGTGTACTTCTATGGAAAAAGTATCCTCATGCCAGGTTGTTCTGACAAACCCCTGTACAGAGAGATCTTAAATAGGATAGCGTCTAGTAGGCATTCAAGTTCTCTCTTAGATTTCAGAACTCGCTTATCTTGTGACTCATGAGGCAGTCAAAGTATATCATCGTTTTCGGTTTGAACCCAGATCCACAGCGTCCCTCGAGTTTCCTCACGTTGCAATCAAAACATCTCTCAATAGTCTACTTCTGGTTCATTTTTGGCCTTCCTCTTTTCCATCAAAAATACATTGGAGCACTTAGTCAGCAATTTTCTCTGGGGCCAATCTGTGGCCATGTTGGAGCTAACCTAGACTTCGTTTGCAGATTATTGACGATACCACCTGTTAGTTTTTGTGGTCTCTAACTTCTTGGTTGGTAATTTGATCGCTCTATTTGATCCTCAGAATTCCGACCATTAATCAGTCGCAATAATCATCTAGAATCGATTGTTTTTATATTGGACTCTTTAGAGAAATACTAGCAGGCTGCCCAGTGATAAGTGTCATAAGATACGCTTAAATATGATATTTTAATTCATGCAGATTACAAATTTATTATTGTTATTATAGCGACAATTCTCTATCAATCATTATATTGAACCTAATATATATTAGTGAGATCAAGCTCATATATATATATATATATATATATTACTTAGGTGCCATCAGTTAGAATCGAAACCAAAACATTCACATCTCCACTCTCATTTCGTAGACTTTGAGCCACACCCATACACATTATATATATATATATATATATATATATATATATATATATATAGTAATTAATAAAATATATATGGCGATTAAGCTACACTGAATATTCAGCGTTTCATCCACTATAGGATTCGTCAGGCTTATGCGCGAATTCTGTGGTTGTTTCTCGTTTTTATATATGTTGAGGATTTTAGTTAGCCAATCAGCTTTCTAGTATCCACCGCGCCCCTTCCTATCAGCGAATGGGCATGCATTTTATCGAACAAAGGATCTGTTTTAGAACTAGGTTAGTGGTTTAAGGCAGACGATTTTCCTCTGATGAGAAGGAAAGTATTTCTTCAAAACTCCC
This sequence comes from Euprymna scolopes, assembly GCF_053919585.1. Lineage (NCBI taxonomy): Eukaryota > Metazoa > Mollusca > Cephalopoda > Sepiida > Sepiolidae > Euprymna > Euprymna scolopes. The sequence goes on from NC_136487.1 coordinate 50,848,401, forward strand.
CGGATTAAGGACTATCCACTTATCATCAAGTGTTTCCTTTTCAGATTAACTCTTTTTCAAAGTGTTTTTTGAACATGTTTTATTAACTGTTTGCTCTTATATATATATATATATATATATATATATATATATATATATATATATATATATATATATATATATATATATATATATATATATATATATATATATATATATATATATATATAATATATATATATATATATATATATATATATATAATATATATATATATAATATATATATATATATAATATATATATATATAATATATATATATATATATATATATATATATATATAATATATATATATATATATATATATAATATATATATATATATATATATATATATATATATATATATATGTAAGCTTGATCTCACTAATATATATTAGGTTTATTATTTATATATATGTACACTAGCAGGCTGCCCGGCGTTGCCCGGTCTTAAAATACGCTCAAATATAATATTTTAATTCATGCAGATTACATATTTATTATTATAGAGACAATTCTCTATTGATTATTATATTGAACCTAATAAATAATAGCGAGATCAAAACTAAAAAATATATATGTATCACACAGACGCCATCAGCTAGAATCAAAACAGCATACAATTCTCCACCCTCGTTGCTTAACCTATGAGCTATGCCCCCCCCCCTTCAGAAAAATGTGCGATTTCTTTTGCGGCAGACTCACTGCAGCTGCTAATCATGCTAGAATCCATTTTGTTCGCTTTATTGTTTATTTTGTTCATTTCAAGACAAACAATAATTCCTCTCTACCCCCCACCCCCCGACACTCCATCTTTTTATTTAATAAAAAGAAGCCGTTCCAGAATAATGAAAAAAAAATCTTCTACCTCCTCCACCGCCACACAAATAATTCATATTCTCCCCCTCCCCCATCAAAGAATTCACTCCATTAATCAGTTATAATAATCATCTGGAATGGATTGCATTTATATCCAATTTGTAGAGAAATATGTTGTTGGTTTTGTTTTAATAATAGTAATGATGATAATGTAGTAGTAGTAGTAGTAGTAGTAGTAGTAGTAGTAGTAGTAGGGCAACCAAGTCTCATGAATTATGAACATTAACCAACCACAATGAAACTGCAACAGAATTAAAATAAACCAAGAGAACCGAAACTGATAGACATCTCATATTATATATATTAAAAATAAATAAGTCTACTATGATATAAAAGGAAGTTTGTGTGTGCGTGTGTGTGAGAGAAAGAGAGAGTTCCCTATGGACTCAGAAACGGCTCGGTCAATTTATTTTTAAATTTCACACGAAGGTACTCAATTTGTCTGGGGATGTTCTTACATAGGTTTTCTATTGGAATGCGACTGATAAGTATCGATAATCAAAAAAATCCGATTAAAGAAGGAATTCCGATTTTTACCAAAGTTAACACTTTTATACAACCTAACATCGCAAGTGCATTCGAGAAGTTTTGTCATTGCACAAGATGAAATGCCCAGCCTATAAAATAAACTGTAGATTCTTTTATAAGACAGGGGCGTGTTCAAAACAAATGTTTGTTTTACAAGCACTATTGAGCCATGATACCTGAGTTTTGCATGTTTAAATAGGTTATAAAAGCTGTTTAGAGCACAATTGAACCACAATACTTGACTTTTGCATTTTACACCTAAGTTAAGCTTTTATTTACAGATGATTTTATAAAATCAACAGTCTGGCTGAAACTACTGTCAACAATTTTCCCCACTCTTTATCTGTGCCTAAATCCAAACGTAGATTCCATGAGCAAAGCTTCTTTCTTAGAACTGCACGCCAGTGGAACTCTCTGCCGCTTGCCTGTTTCCCACCTGACTACAACTTGGACGTCTTCAAGTCCAACATAAACAAACTCCTGATTAACCGCCCCCTTAAGTAAGCCACTCTATCAAAACCCCCAATACTAATGATTACTACAATACTATCTCATTGATTACTGTACACACAATAACCCTTATCCCTGAGTGACCTTCGGGCCTTGATAAGTGGTGACCTCCATGTAAAAAAAAAAAGAAAAAAGCAATCAATCGATTTGATTAAAAAATGGGCCATTTCATGGATTTCAATGACAATAAAAGTATGCAAGGGCAGAATATTAATCCTCATTCAATCCCGAACAACGTCGAGTCTCCCTGCTAGTAAATGAATAAAAATAAAATCTATATATAAATTTAGAAAACGTTCTTAGTATCGACTGATACCACACGAAATCTCTACTGGAAACAATACAGAAAGGATTGGAACCTTAGAGAGGCATATTGCCACTCAAATCCCTTGAAGACCAATAGTCATTGCCAGCAAGAAATCAAAGGTAGGTGGCTGTTGCGATAATGCAAAATAATTTGCGGGGGCTATTGAAAAAGGTGGAGAATATTGAAAGTCTGGGTAGACTTGTTGTCACCCAGACTCCAGGGAACACCACTAGTTATTATCAGTGAGTAATGTCTGATGATGACCTGCCTGTGAGAAAACAGAGCACAATATTGATGCAAAAATATTTAGAAAAGTTCTTTGACTGCATAAGACAACCCACACAGCTGTAGCATACTTCGATCCCCATGGTTTGTCTGTAGTTTACTGCATCGACAGAATCAGTAGGTCATCTCTCTGTAGCTGCAGTGATGATGTGTCAGCTGAAGTTTACATCTTCCTCTCTCAGCAGGTAGCTGCAATTATTGTACAATATGAGAGTCATTCAAAAAGTAAAGCCTCCTATTTTTTAACTAAAAAAAATTGAAGAGCTATCAAGACAGGAGTGGTGCCATTGAAATGGGCGATCTTTTGTACTCCAGAATTTATTTTAGTACATAGTCACCACCATTCTCAATGCACTTTTGCCAGCAATTAATGATGGCTGCACATGGGCGTCCAGAGCGTGCTTGGTCATACAAAGGTCGTTCCAAAAGTAAAACCTATCTTTTTATCTCAAAAAGTTCAAGAACTACAAAGACGTTGTACCATTAAGACAAACGACCTTTTGTGCTTCAGAATTTATTTTTCTATATAGTCACCACCATTCTCAATGCCCTTTTGCCAGGAATTCAATGATGCATCTCTGTTTCTGACGCATGTCCATAACAGGGGTTGTTTTCTTAGTCTCACACCATCAATATCTGCAACAAAGAGATGAAACTTTCAGGTGATGAATGTATAACAATACAATTTGCAATCCCCATTTGGCTGGAAGAAAAAAAAATAGGAGGCATTACTTTTGAGACGCCCTTCCCCCATACTTCAGTTGGTCATCTCTCTGTAGTCGTAATGGTGATGTGTAAGCCGAAGTTTTCATCTTCCTCCCTTGTCAGGCTGACATTGTGTAGAGCATAAAAGAAGAGACAAAAACCTCAAACAACCTCATCGCTGAATGGCTCTTGTTCCTTTATATTTTACCTTTTCATTCTCTCTCAGTATTACAAAGTTACATATCAACTTCCTATTGCCCCTCTCCCCACCTCCAAACACACGGGAATGTGTAAACGAGGCTGGGATTTAAAGACAGACATGTACTGGGAATTCCATTTGCAAATTTTTATGCTATTAAAAAAAAATGGCTACCACACTGCAACATGATTATAATGCTGCGAGATCTGGATAAGATCAGAACAGTTCAACAAATTAATGCAATTTTGTCAGCAGAGATACCAGAACCTGAAGATCTAGAATTTTGTGATTTAGTTAACTCCTTTATGGTACATGGGCCATTTTTAATGGTTTCTTTGGTGTATGTGTTACAAATTTTTCAGTTATTAAATATCGGTTTTTCTTCTTGGGATGCATTTTGGAATTTAAAATATTTAATTGTTTACACGTAGACAAACACTAGACTTAGATTTAATTTACTATTATAGTGAGTGCTTACACACACACACACACACATGGAAACACACACTTTGTTAATAGTCAGAACAAGACAGCTTTAAGGCTATAAAATGAGAAATAACCCTAACCCTTATTTCTTTTCGTTTTGTGATCCATGCTGAAATATGAAGAAGAGATGTTGTGAGTTTGTCTCTGATGTATCGTTATTTTCATGGAAAGTGTTCGACTGAGCTTCAGTCTATGGTCCCCCCTCGCCTAACTTTCACAAGAAACACTCGTCTAGCTGAAAACACTATCAATAATTCCCCCACTCTTTATCTGTGCCTAAACCTAAACGTAGATTCCATGAACAAAGTTTCTTTCTTAGAACTGCACGCCTGTGGAATTGTCTTCCGTTTTCCTGCTTTCCGGCTGACTACAACATGGTTGTTTTCAAGTCTAACGTAAATAAGTTCTTGATGAGCCGTTCTATATAAGTTATCAAATTTACCAAATTTTCATTACTAATGGGTACTATATTGTCCAATTTCTACTGTACACTCTTTAACCCTTATCCTTGAGTGGCCTCTTGGCCTTGATAATGTGGTGATGCCTATGTAAAAAAAAAAAAAAATTGCAGGATGCCGATTGGGTTCCCCATGTTGGTCATCAATGAAACCCGTGTCGATCATGTTGCTCAGAACTTTTTTCTGAGCTCCATGGATTTTTTATTTGTTTGGTATAATTTTTTTCACTTTATTTTGTATATGTAGCAACACCAGACCCAGACATACTTTACATGTCACACAGGTAATGTTCATCCCATATGTACAAATAAAAGTACACTCTCATGCATAATATACATGTCTGGGTTTGACCTTTACTCCTGACCTAAAATGGAAAACTTACATCAGATCCGTTGCCAATATTGCTGGTAGCTAATATGGAGGACCCGGTTGGCATCCTATGAATGTTGTCTTTTCATATTTCGGGTAGCAGAATACAAAAGACCCCCCAAAAATGTAAATAAATATGATCATTACGAATGAAAAGCTATACAGGAGAAATGGACCATAAAGAACATGAAATTAGAGGGCTTATGCAAAATAAGGATCATGTTATTATTGGAATTTTCTCGAACAGTTTATGTAAAATGCAGAAAGGTGCTGAAATGCTGATTCAATGAAACTACAGCAGTTGCTAAAAAACAAACAAACGTGTACCTGCTATCATTGGTTTATTGAAAAAAAGTATTTATCTGGATTTAAACAAAAAAGAAAATCATTAAGAACAAAAAAAATCATTAAAAAAAAATTAAAATTTTATGTTTGCTATCAGTTGTTTGTTATTCAAAAAATAAATATTAATTCATAAAACTTACCTTACAATGAATGTTTTTTCTTGATTTGAATTTTAATTTTCTTAAATTTTTGTAAAAATTGTTTAATAATTATTGTATTTTCTCCCTAACAAAAAAAAAAAAAAAATTATTTTCATTTTTTTTCGATTCACTTTTCATTGAATTATCTTTGCAATAAAAGAAATGATATTTTTTTTTCATTGAAAAATTGATGAGTGTGAAAAAAAAAATCACAAAACTTTCATTTAGCTCCTTCTGGCATTTTGCATAAACTACCCAGAAAATTCCAACGATAACATGATACTTATTCTGCATAAGTTCCAAAACTAGACGTGGAATACTATTATAAAAACACCTTATCTTCGAGTGACCTCCGGGCCTTGATAAGTGGTGACTTCCTTGTAAAAAAAAAAAAAAAAAAAAAAAAAAAAAACACTCAGAGAAAGGGCTTCATTTAAACATATAGCACATAATCCCAAATTTTGTAAACATTCTGTGTCTCTGTTTATATAGAGTTAGCTATGTGCCATCATCAGGATGTGGAGCAGTAACTCTTGCGAGCAAATCTGTACAATTTTAAATCATTTTGTCTTCTTCATATACGTTGATATTTATAACAATACCAAACTTCTAAATGGGCAAAAAAATAACTTAGAATAAGTGCATTAAATCAGATTTCTAGAGTAAATGTGTCAATGTTGTGACTAATTTTTATTAATCTCTGTGCATCAAACAGATGCCATAATACTTAATTCGCTGCACCCTATCATAGCAAAGACTCATATGTAGTTTTAGCCAGATCGGCCCAGTAGTTTCACGAGAAAGTGAAACGGACAGACCGACAAACTAAGAGTAATATAATATAGATGAGAATAGTGAATTTACAGTATAAACATATATACTAGCTGTACCTGCCCGACCATGCGTTGCTGTGGCTCCGTCTGGTTAATGCAAGTATTAGATTGATTTGTATTGCACAGGCACATGCACACACAAGCACACACGCATGCGCACACAGATGCATGCGCACACACATGCATACGTGCACATATTTTGTTAATAGTTAGAAATAGACAGCTTTAAGGCTTCAAAATCGTACAAAAGGAGACTTTGAAGTGTTTAAACTGTCAATCTATTTAGAATATATCTATAAAAAGGAAGAATTATTGGATTATAAACATGTGTTGATGTGTCGCAAAACATTATTTATTAACAATATCTATGATTTATTGATACAAAAAAAATTTAATTAGCGTATAAAAAATAATTTTAGTCAATCGTACTGTTAAAATAAAAGATTTACTTAGCGTGAAAAAAAGAATTATTGGCTTATAAACATATGTTCATGTGTCGCAAAACATTATTTATTAACAACATCTATGATTTATATAAACAAAAAAGATTTTGCATGGTAGCATAAATGTATAAGAACACTTAATATCTACATTAAATAAATGTAAAAATTCAAAGAATGTTTGGCTTATAAACATGTCTTGATATGTCGCAAAACATTTTTATTAATAAAATCTACGATCTCTGTGATTGGTCTGGTCTTCTATAGAGAGCGACGCTATTTTGTAGAATTTTTTAAGTTTTCGCTTATGTAGGCAATACGTTCATTCCGGAATAAAAGAAAGTCAGGTCTCAACCAATCAGATTAGGCGGAATAAGGCTGAAGTGATGCTATTTATTAGTCAGAAAAGGTAAAGCTAATGGAATGTCTATGTGTTTATGATCAAGTTACGAAGGGTGAAACCCCATATCTCTTGAAAGTGCAGAATTCCTCCCAATGATGACTGGGGGCAGTAGGAGGACTTCACATTTAAAGAAAAAAATAGGAAGTACTTCCTCTAAAGATGGTTGCGATTGTGATGGTGTACCTTCTATGATGAAATGTAAGATTTTATTATAATGACTAAATGTTTCTAAAATGACGTTCTAAAGTTACATAAGATAGGGGCTAATAGTCTAGACATAATAAATTTGTATGTGGCATCTGTTGTTGCAAACCTACGGTACTTTGCTTCAGAGGGGAATTTCTGCAATCAAAATATTATATAGGAAATGATATGTGTGTATGTGTGTGTGCGCGCACGTGTGCATAACAGAAGCTTAGAATCACATTGGTACTATATATATATTAGGCTGTTGCATAAGTTCCTTTTTCTTTTAAGAAAATCAAAGAATTTTAACAGCAAAAGTAAGCTCGTGTAGGACCCAAGCTTCAACTTTTTGTGTGAATCCCATCGAATGAAGATGGAGTGAAATTGTCGCAAAATCACACTTCATTTTTTCACACAATTCTTTACATGTCTGGTGGCCATCTTCCTTTAAAAGAACCCTGAGTTGGTCTTCGGTCGATCTTGATTGATCTTCCGGAATGAGGAATGTCATTGAGGTAAAAATTACCGTGTTAAAATCTGGTAGCCCAATTTCGAATAGTTTTCTCAGCTATAGCGCTTTCTCCATATACGGCACACATATCCTTGGTCGCTTCACTCGCTTTTTGACCTTGATTTAAGACGAAAAGAAAGAGGTATCAAAAATGTGATTTTTTTTTTTTTTATCTATTTGGCAATCCATTTGACGGTTCATAAAAACGAGAAAAAATATACGAACAAAAAACGATGACCATTATCTTGTAGAACAGAATATGTGCTTTCTAATATGATATATATAACACTTTGCAAATATCAAAACATGTTTTAGAACAATTTTTTTTATGAAACGGCGAGAACTTATGCAACAACCTTATATATATATATATAAGTAATAGAAAACGTCACGATATTGTAGAATTAAATTCACAATATTTTATTCAAAACAAGGAATACGAAAAAAGCCTTCTTTTGAATAAAATATTGTGAATTTATTTCTACAATATCGTGACGTCTATTACTTATACTAGGCTCTATCACTGATATTGAGCTTTTTAAATCTGGATAAGATTGTAATTCTATAAATATATTTCTGTATATTTTTAATTCATCTCTTTACAATTTGAAACATTTTTCAATTTTCTCCTATTATATATATATATATATTGTAGTATATATATATATATATATATATATATATATATATATATTGTAGTATATATATATATATATATTGTAGTATATATATATATATATATAGTATATATATATAGTATAGTAGTATATATATATATATATTGAGCACTTTTGAAGTAAATACTTAAAGTTTACGCATAAATTTATACTTTCGTATATTAATTTTATTTGAGTAAATGAAGTAGTTATATATATACACGCGCACATACACACACACACACACACACACACACGTAGTATTTCTATTATTATGAGGACCTTGGTGTTTGGCGGTGTGGTGAAACAATGTCTCTGTCTTGTAATGTATAAATCTGAAACCTTTACAAAATGTATAAGACGTTGATGCTCTCACTGAACCTTTCTTCGTGGCATTATTGAAAGATGCTAATGAAAAAAAAATAATAATAATACTATAATATAATGCAAGTATTCACTGGCACGATTGTATGCCGGATCATTGTTGATCAGAGTTTTAGGAACACTACTAATAAATAAATAATCTTTTAAAACAATTTATTTGTGTACCTCTATTCTTTCTTCCTGTCTATCTATCTATCTATCTATCTATCTATATGTATAGCCTGACGAATCCTAGCATGTATGAAACGCGGAATATTCTGTGTAGCTTAATTGCCATATATATTTTTTAACATACTACTTAGCTCTACCTATGTATTGAGCACTGTTGAAGTAAATACTTAAAGTTTACGCATAAAATAATACTTTCGTATGTGATTAAGTGAAGTAGTTATATATATATATATATATATATATATATATATATATATATATACTAGGGGCCTGGCAAGGCCACAGGAGAGACAACCGAAGCAGCAAAACTGAAACTGGCCTGCAGGACACTATATATGCAAATGTAGGCAAATTTGGGCATATTTTATTGGTTTGAAAATATAGGTTCTTTTTTTACCAATTGCTATAAAATTTTAACCATAGAATAATATTATAATCTTCAAAAAGTAAATATATGAGCATTTCAATAGTTAATTTGGCTACCAGTACACACACACACACACACACACACACACACACACATATATATATGAGATAGATAAATAGATATACCACCTTTTCTGGCAAATCTCAAATCTCAGCGACTATTGACCAGAATTTAACAAATGAAGGCTCATTGGAAAGGTAATGACTTTAATTGTGTAGTAGGCTATGTGACATTTGCCCTTAAAGTCGCACATTAAGAGGATTATCCATCATCTAGAGCCTATTTTTTTTATATGCATAAAATGTTTCAATCATAGTCATTTCTTTTCCTAGTTTTGCATATGAATTACCAAATATCTGATATTTCCCGAAAACCTCTGGCTTTGATGGAGGGGAGACTAAAATTTGCTGTTATGGTTTCAAATGATCTGAAATAACAGCAAGGGGAGACTCGATTCCAAATATTTCTCATGTTATATCTCCCTCATTGGTTTTCATACATAAAGTAAATTTCACAGGGTATGAAGATTATTTAATACTGGAGATATTCATAATCATAAACTATTTCCAAATATTTTGCAAAAATATGTGCGCGCTTGCACGTACAACAATGGTCATCACTTATAACAAAGAATTACATTGCTTAATACCTGGAAAACTACTTATTTGCAGAAAATTTAAATAGGGTATTCGTTTTCAGCACACCCATAGAAAACAAGTTTTTTAAGGTAGGTTTTTGTTGGTTTACTAGGCCACAATTACTAAATAAACACCTACTCGAAAGAAAAATAACTGACGCCCCCCCCTAAAAGGTGGCTATAGAGTAGATGTTCATTTTATGTTAAATTAATATAGAAAAGTGATCCCCCACTTTTTGAAACTATGATTTCCTCATATCTTGGAAACTACTCGCTTCCTGGAATTTTGAAGGTTATTTTAGTTTTCAGCACTTTTGAAAACCTACAATAGTGGTAATTTTAATGGACTTTTTGAGGGTGGAAAGATACTGCATCTTTACCGGCAATTAATCTATATGTTATTCTCATAGTAATTCCTTTAGAAAACGCTATTTAACAAAAAAAACAAAACAAAAAAAAACAAACAAAAATTTACGATTTAAACATTTTTAAAAAGTAAACAAATAGTTTTAAACTTAAACTTTGTTTGTTTTGTTTTTTTTTTTTTACAATTCCCTCTAAGTCTGAATAAAAACTTGTTTATTTTTACAAATATTCTGAGTGGCAGCAAAAAACAAAAAAAAATGATGATAATAATAATAATAATAATAATAAAAATTTTAAAAAAAAAAGCATGCCAGTTCGGCTAACTTAAAATCGGTTGATTATTCTTGTTCTTGACATAAGAATCCCCGGCACTTGTGTTCTACTAGAACGGAATTACTTTTTTTGGTTTTCAGTTGAGACCCGAGGAGAGTGCATAGCAGGGGCAGCCAAAAACCTTCACTCATGCATTACAAAAAAAAAAAGTGATTTTATTACGAAAATTTTAAATTTTGAAAGAAAAAAAATAGTTTTCTTAAAATTCACACGCACTTTGATAATGCACGATTATGTTTTATTAAAAATTTAAAAAATGTATTTTTTCTTTAAAAAAAAACCCAACTCTTTTTTGTGTTATAAGTTTCTTTAATTTATTAAAAAAAACTTTCTCACAAAAAAAAAAACATGCATTTATTTTCAATTTGATCTTGAAATTGCATTTGTCTGCCCCTGCTATGTACTCTCCAAATGTCCCACCTAAAAACGAAAAAAGTGATTCCGTTTTAGTAGGGCACAAGTGCCGAATCCCTGGTAAATACTATACATACGATTCCCATTCCATTAATTGTAGATTTGTATTAAAAGGTTACAGTTTTTTTTTCCAGGCTTAGAAAACATCAAAGTTTATTTTTAGCAAATATCTTTGGAGCTTTTTTCCAAAATTAACTTTCAATTTCATATAATTTTTATCGCTGAATATATTGACTAAATCGGTTTGATTTTATTACATGGCGAGATTGTTTGAATACAAAATCAGCAGCACCCGTGGTTGTGCATCAAATTGAATGAATAGAGACTCAGCAGGAGCCAGTTGTCATGTCTTGTCATGTATAAATAGTAAAACTTGTAAAATTTGTTGAATAATTCATTTCATATTATTGATCTCCATAGAATTGTTTTCATCCATTTATCTCTTCATATTTGTGTCTTAAAATACACACGTCTTGTACGATTAGTGAAAGTAATTGCGTTATGGCATTAATCTATATAAATAAAACAGTGGATACATGTGAAAATATTTAACTGATAAACACTTAAACTACTGGTCACATAACACTGAAATTAACAGGAAGTAGTAATCATACACCAAGGATGGTTTCTAACGAGTAAAATCTTTGTTTGGATGGATGAATAACGCGTACAGAAATATATCGGCAAGATGAAATGCAAAATGTTTGTTTCATATTTGTCTTATTTTTGAACATGTGCAAATTTATTCATAGCCTGGAGTCGATTAATTTGAAATCTTTCTTGTAAATCTGTAGATTTGCAATAACCATCTTTCATTCTTGTTAGCTCCTTACATCAAGTAGCTTCATGCTTTGTCTCGAGCGATTTTCATAAAAAAAAAACAAACTCTAACATTTATAAGCCTGCTAGAAAATGGTTGGCTCACCTTACTATTCCAGGAAATACCTGCTGAAAAAAGAAAGAGTATCGAAAGACTAGCAACTTCTCTTCTGGGAGAAATGAGAAAAGATCATTGGCAAGAAAGAAGACTCTGAGCAGCACCTCCCCAAACATGGTAGCAGTACTCCATCTTAGAACTGACTTTTATACATGTTGAGGATTGCTCACTTCCTCTGACAACTAGGAAAAATTGTTGACGTATTATTACAACAGCATTACTTCTACTACTAATAATAATACAGAACAAGGACTGTGTTATTGTTGACATTTTCAGGGTAGTTTGCATCGTAAAACACGCACAAATGTTGCCAAATTTTTTCAATAGAAATGATATTATTTCTGTTAATATGAAGGTTATTCAATGAAAAATTCATAATAATAATAATAATAATAGCAAGACCTCTGCTGGATGAGTGCAAAAGGGACTGGGACCTTGGGGAGGCTTATTGCTATCCAAATTACAGCGAAGACCAATGGTCGTTGCCAATAACAAATCAATAAGTGGCTGTTGCGATAACACAAATCCATCTGTAAATGGTATCAATATAGGTGGAGATTACTGGAAATCTGGAGAGACTTGTTGTCGCTCAGACTCCAGAGAACACCACAAGTTATTCTCAAAGAGAAATCTTTGATGATGGCTTGTGAGACTACTTCTAGTGAGTAAATAATAATAATTTTGTATCAATTGAATTATTCGGACTACTATTCTCATCTTTGTTATTCGCACGTTTTCGTGAATGTAACCTCAGACCTTCTTTCAGGTGCATCCTGTCAAATTTGGGAATCTTGAATGAAACCGCTCATTTAATCCACGGAGTTAGTATGCTCGTTTTGTCAGACATAACCGGATAGAATTTTGAATAATTCGTAATTGTATTTTAAATGTTGCCCGCACTGAGGATCAAACCTTTAACCTCTTCTGACACTCTTCTAGAGGACAAAGGCTCAATCGTCAGTGCGGACGATACTAAGAACACAATTGTGAATAGCTGAGACTTCTGGATCATGGCTGACAAAACAAGAGCATGCTACCCCCATGAATTATATGAAGGGATCTGTTTGAGATTTCGTATAGATTCCAAAGTTCAACAGAAAGATTGCTGAGTTTGACAAGATACACTTGAAGAAAGCCGGAGGTTACATTGGCTAAAAAATTGTACGATAACACTCAAAATGAGACCAGTAGTCCGAAAAATTCTAAATAATCCAAAATTTCAATCCTCATCTAAAAAATGGAGAAATGATTTCGTTAAGAAGTTAAAAGCATAGTTTACCATGCAACATGTGATGCTGCATATCATCTGTATCGATCATAAGCAGACGAATATTTTATATTTTAGCTTTTACATCTTTAACGACCATGTATTCTGATACATCTTTCACATGCAGGCAGTCGGCATTTTGTGTGATAACACATGAATGTGTCAGAATAAAAAAAGATAGGAAGCAGTCGTATCTGCATGTCTACGCGACATTTATACTCAGATAAACGTTTGTCGAAAAAGATAAAAGGATGATACACAACTTTATAAGGTGCTATCTAACATGATACTTCATTGGAGTGTTCTGGAAGTCTATGCAACTGTTACCAGAAAAGACACAGCATCAGGAATTTTAAAGACAAACAAAGATAGGTTCCTGTCTGACCATGTCTGACAGCTTTGAAAGACCAGCCAGAAATAGAAAGCTTCATTCTGACTTTGGCATGTATAGGGAAATTTTGAACAGAAGAGCTCAATTTTCTTACATTGGTCAAAATAATTCAGCGGAGATTACTGGGGTAGTAAATCAAAGCAGGTAACTCAGATAATTTTGGGGCAACACCAATGTTATGTTTTTTCTTTGTAATTGTTAAAAAACAAACATTTCTTACAAAAAAAGAAAAAATACAAAAACAAACTTTTTTACAAAAAAAAAAACAAAAACAAAAACATTTTTTACAAAAAAGAAAAAATGCAAAAAAAAAAAAAAAAAATATTTCTTACAAAAAAGAAAAAAATACAGAAACAAAACAAAAACATTTTTTACAAGAAAAAAAAAATCCCAAAACCCCCCAAATATATCTTACAAAGAAGAAATACACAAAAAAAACATTTCTTACAAAAAAAAAAACCCCAAAACCTGTTTTCATTTCTTGCTAAACATTATGCTACAAAAAAAATAAACATTTGTTCATGAAACTTACCGTAGATAGATTTTTTTTTTATTGCTTTTCCATTTTTGGTCCCCCGACAAAAGGAGGTTGGACTTGTAAATTCACCTTTGTCCATTCTCTCTGTCTGCACTTTTCTCAATTTTGCACAAACATTAAACACTTTTCTCAATTTTGAAAAAAGTAACAGAATGCATTTTCCGGGAAAACTCCAGGGGTGCCTTTCAGGTTAAAATCGCTAAAATTGACACTTTTGTACTTATTAAAAAAAAAATTGATGCCTTGGATTTTTATAAAACTTTCTGAAAAATTGTAACTAACTGATTTCTATATAATTTTGTTTGTCTATACTTCACGATAACTCTTGGCTGTGCTCCAGGGGCTCTTTTAGAGCAAATAAAAACACTCCAGTTTTGGGATTATTTTACCATATTTGTACAAAATTAGTTTTGCATGGTGCTGAACTCAAATTTAAATATGTTACGGCCCTGAGGACTTTTGGGGCTAAATGGGGGAGGGGGGCAAATGATGGACTTAGTCATTTCTTTTTTTTGCATGGTGCAGAACTAAAATTTACATATCTTAGGGGCTAAAACTGCACCGTTTGTTTATTTTCACCAAACAATTATTTAAAAATTATTGCTTCAACTATTTACCCATAACTATTTAATTGTTTACCTCTAGGGGTAAATTTACCCCTGGGTTGAGAACTTTTGATCTAACACATCGTTGGCTAGATTTTCGTATTTCTGTTTTTAGATCCTTATATCAAAGGGCTTCCTGCCTTGTCTGCGGCGATTTCCATAAAAAATTTCAAGTGGCTTCATGCCTTGTCTGGAGGGATTTCCATAAAAAAACATGCCGTAACAGCAAAAGCAGGGCTATTTGCTTTCTTCTTCTCCGCTTATGATCAAAACAGACATCTTCTTTTCTTTAATAATGAATCAACATAAAGAAAATTTTCAACGAAAGTGTTCATGTTCTCTTCGTTTTTTTTATCACGTAAGCATCATGAAAGTTTCCTCTGGTAGAGCGATTAAAATGTAGAGAAAACTGCATTGAGTACAAAAATGACCTCAGAAGCAACCATGTGTCTGCGCATTTGGTAGAGTTGCTTAACAATAGAAAAACCAAAATGGCAACGCATAGCTGATTTTGTTTTCAACAGTCACATGAATTAACATAAATTCTTGCTGTTGGTATGCAAATAAAATGGTCTTGGACTGCATAAGAGCAAGTTGTTTAAAGAACAGGAGAGTATGCTTGAAAAAGGTGTGCCGTGCATACGTTCCACGTCGGTATATGATAGATTGTTTACTCAAGATAACACAAAGAAGGCAAAAAGAGATGAAGAAGAAAAGTGTAGTTGTTCATTGTTGAAATAAAACACAAGCTATATCGGCAGGAAAGTAAAGTTGATGCGATGAGTTGAGGTCACATCCGTGCTCAGCAAAAGAAAAAGACAATTGCGTTGTATTTTGTAGAATTTGTTATACAATTCAAACATCGGATTTATTTTGAGAGGTGGCGCTGTCATCTTACAGAGAATTGTTAATTCTGATTTGAGAGTCAGACATTTTAAGAGAAGCGTCAGGTTACGGAGAATTGTTAATTACAATTCGAATCATACTTTTTGAGAGTTGGAAGAGTCATGTTATGAAGAATTGTTAATTATGATTTGAGAGTAAGACATTTTGAAAGTTGGCAGCATCATGTTGTAGAGAATTTTCAATTATGACTCGAGAGTCAGTTTTTTTTTAGAGTTTGCAGAGCCATGTTACAGAGAATTGTTAATTATGATTTGAGAGTCAGTCTTTTTGAGAGTTGGTAGCGTCATGTTATCAAGAATTGTTAATTACGATTCAAGAGTTATACTTCTTTTGAGATTTTTTTTTTTTTTTTTTACATTGGCATCACCACTTATCAAGGTCAAGAGGCCACTCGAGAATAAGGGTTAAAGAGTGTACAGTAGAAATTGGACAATATAGTATTTGTTAGTAATGGAAATTCAGTAAATTTGTTAACAAGTGGAACGGCTCATCAAGAACCTGTTTACGTTAGACTTGAAAACCATATTGTAGTCAGCTGGAAAACGGAAGACAATTCCACAGGCGTGCAGTTCTAAGAAAGAAGTTTTGTTCATGGAATCTGTGTTTAGGTTCAGGCACAGATAACGAGTGGGGGGAATTATTGATAGTGTTTTCAGCTAGACGAGTGTTTCTTGTGAAAGTTTGGCGAGGGGGGGCCATAGACTGAAGCTCAGTCGAACACTTTCCATAAAAATAACGATACAGCAGAGACAAACTCGCAACATCTCTTCTGTGAGACAGAGGTTGCAGGGAAGAGAAAAGGATATCTCCTACGAGGCTACAAAGTCTATTTTGAACTCTATCAAGGCAGGACAAGTCCTTTCTAGCAGCTCCTGTCCAGATGTGGCAACAGTATTCCATCCTTGGACGTACCTGGCTCTTATATAAATAGAGAATTGCATCAGCAGTGAGATATCTACTGGATCGATAGAAGGATCTCACCATTTTCCCAGCAGCCTTGGCAACAGATTTAATGTATCTGTTCCATTTAAGGTCAGGGGTAAAGGTCAAGCCCAAAAGCTTGTCAAAACTTGAGGCCTCCTGAAGACGAGAGCCATTCATTTTAATCGATGCCAGATGGGGATCAGAATGTTGATGATGTAAAGAGAGAAGCTTGGTTTTAGATGCATTAAAAGTAACCAGCCACTCCTTTCCCCATTGTACCACGTGCTCAAGATCAGAGGAGAGAATCAGAAAGAACTTGGTCGTTTACTGTCTTAAATGTACTACCATAGATGGTAGTGTTATCAGTATAAATGTCTACAAATGATGTAAGGATGTGATTTGGAAGATCATTAATGTAGATCAGAAAAAAGAGTTGGGCCCAGGATGGACCCCTGAGGGACTGTAAGCTTCTGATTTTTTAGGGTCTTGTTATAGAGGAATGTAAATTATGATTTGAGAGTCATACTTTTTGAGAGTTGGCAGCCTCACGCTTTGGAGAATTGTTAATTACTTTTTGAAGTTCAGACTTTTTAAGAGTTGAATTCGTCATTACTAAGAAATGTTAATTACAATCTGAGTATTCAGCAGCTTAGAGAACATATTGAAGTAAAGAATTGGTGTGAATTGCGGCATCAGTAAAAAGGAGTGTTGCCAGTTTTTATTTAGATTAAATAAAATAACAAACAAATACCATCAGACGACAGGAAGACCTTTTTCTCTTCTTTGATGCGTCACATTCTGGACTTTCTCTATGAATGTGTTTGTTAGCTTGTTATCCTGTTTGATTCTGACCCCTCTAAATACAACCACAAGTCCAATTTAAAGCCGCAAAAAATAAAACAGGCTTATTTTTTAGAGGTTACACTTGTGACTTCCAAAAAATTCTGAACAACAGATTTGCCAAATGAGAGATTTTTGTCAGATCAAATCAATCTACAAATTCCTTGCTTGGAGAGACATAGACCCAACTCTTGTTAGCAACTAGGAAACCAAACTACTTTGTAACACCCTGTACTCATCTCCTGAAATCTTTTGACTGGAAATCTTTGTTTCTGGTCTATTTCTCAGTTCTCTCCACTCGATCACCGAGATATCCACTTGAGATAAAGACCAGCTAGTGCCCACTTAAAAGAGTCAATCTTCAGACAATCTATGAACACTATTTTTTTTCCAGTCTTCATTTCTCTGCATGAACTTGCATTTTAAGAGACACTTATCTTTTGTCAAAAAGAAATCCAATTCTGTGTGATGAAACCAAACATCAAAGACATTTCCAGTTTCTCTTGTGCTCCCCATTCTTGACACCTGCAGCAAGTTTACTATCAGCATGTACCACAAACATTTAAAACCTGCCAACAATTTATCTTATTATCTGTGCCTAAATCTAAGCAAATTCCATGAACAAAGTTACTTTCTCAAAACTGTCAGCACTTAGTTCATTTTAAGATTCATATTGATATGTTCTACATATTATGTACTTACATGGCTTCTTTTTTATCGATGCTAATGTTTCCATGGCTAATATTAATAAATGATTTAGCCCATGGAGCTGAGAATAAACAAAAAGTTAAATAAAAAAAAATATCACACAGGCCTATATCAAGGAAAAGTACCTTCTAGTTCATTTTGATTTCCAGTTTCTTTATAAGTGAAAATTTAACAACATTAATTGTTTTTTTTTCCAGATTTTTTTTGCTAAAATAAAATACTTTAAACGTGAAATAGTTTAGTTATATTATAAATACTGTATTGAATCTGTATTCAGAATTCCATATTTTTTTTAACACAAGTTTAATTGGTTTTTATTTTTAAGATTTTTTTACTAAAATAAAATATTTAAGATGTTTATTTTATACCATTTTGAAAAAAAAAAAATTCAACATGATTAAAAACATATATTTTAATTCTAACAAACAAATAACAAATGTATGTATTCCAAATTTCACGATGCTGACCATCTAACAATTTATTCTTTTAATTACATTGACATTTACAATTTTTGACAGTAACTGTTTCGTAGCGCAAAAATCATTCATTTAATCATTACATCAATCAATGAATCTACTTTGCCCTTAACTCATCAGAAGAAATAGCTATTTCGTCTGATAAGTTAAGCTGCTGGCTCCTGCTCTCTGCAACCGATCACTATGGATGTTTTCATGGCATTGATGTTTAATTTGACATCGGACACTGTCCAGTTTTTGTTATTTCTCTTAAGCCACAATCACATCGAAGAAGCATTTCAAAATCACGACTAGTATTGTTTTATGCAAACTGTTAAAATTAAACTAGAATTACATAAACATTAATCAGAATGGACTGTTCCTTCGTATGCACAGCATGACTCTTGTCTAAATAAAAAGTGGAAGTCAAAGTGACGAGAATGTTTTGAATTTTAATTTAACACAAAGAAAATCACAAAGTGAAAAATGAAAACTGTACTGCAAAACAGACATCATCAAACGTGGAAGTTGTCTTAGTCTGCTTGACTAATGAGAAGAATCACTAAAGAAGGACGAACCCTGCACGAGACTCATAATAACGATAATACGACTAGTAATAATATAAATAATAACCACAAAAAAATTTATTTTGTTTATTAAATATTTATTAGCATATTCCATGTACAATAAGGTGACATGCAGTATAGTACAGTTAGACAGGTACATAAGACTTGTAGCAGGCCCTTGTAACTCACTCAACTCAGACATTGGCGGCAGCGGCAGACTACAAGATATTGGGACAAAATGGCAGCAGGCATTAATAATGGCCGCTGAGAGAGAGAGAGAGAGAGAGAGAGAGAGAGAGAGAGAGAGAGAGAGAGAGAGAGAGAGAGATTGTTTTCTAAGAGTCTGCAGCAGTGTTGAGATTCTCAGAATAATCTTCAAACAACGGAAATGTTTCAATAAAAACTTCAAGATAATGTTTGGTCACTGTTGTTAGAAGAGGCAGCTGCAGCAGCTTTGGCGGGAAGGGGACCAAAGTGAGGGAGAGAGAAGAGGGCAGAATGGATCTGATCCTCTACAAGTTAAATGGAAAGTTGGAGTGGGGTGTAGGAGGTAGGGGCTTTGTTTTGTTTGGATTTTTTTTTTTTAAATGAGCAAAGCTTTAAAAACAAAACAAACAGAAAAAAAAAAAAAAATGAAACAGGTCCGCTCTTTAACAGTCCTGAAGCTTTTTATTTATTTATATCTTTTTGTTGCATGTGGAGATTGAATATTTTTTTAGAGAATTATCCAAAAGAGAAATAGAAAGCAGAATGCATTTGGAGAGACACCTGTTGCAGAGATCACGGCTTTTCTTCTTTTTTTTTTTTTTAAAAAAAAGAAACATTTTTTTTGTCACTCAATTTATTTTTTCTTTCCGTTTTTTTTTTTTAGAGTGGAATGTGATTTGCTACAAAAAAAAAAAAAATATCAGACGTCACAAAATCCAAAAAGAGAGGGAAAAAAAATAATAACAATAATAGATAGCTGAAGAATTTTTTCCATTTTGCAAGGAAAAGAAAAAAAAAAAAATGTCAGAGGGCGATGCTAATATTTTAGCTATCTGATGTTGATGCACTTGACAGCAATAAGTTGCACTGAAGCAAATTTATTAGAAACTTTAAAGAAATGTTTGGTATTATTGTTGTTTTGCAAAGCTTCACAAATCAAAAGCCATGAAAAGTATGAATTTTCTTAGCATAAAGAAGTCATTCTTGTACAATTGTCTCAGAATGATTGTGTAGGTGTGTGTGTGTGTGTGTGTTTGTATTGTTCTTCACAGAAGCAGAGAAACAATCATCATCATCATCATCACTACACTCAGTATCTCCTCCTCCTTCATCATCATCATTTTTCAAAAATGAAAGAAGAATTCCAAGATATATTCAAATAATAAGTCAGAAATGAAACGAAACTTAGGGTTGGGGGAAGAAAAAGAGAGAGAAGAGGGGGAGAAAATGAGAGAGAGAGAGGGGAGAGCAATTCTACTTTAGTTCCAAGAAAGATGTCATCAATGATCTGATGATCTCTAGATTAATAAGTGTTTGTGTCTTACAGGAGGGGGGGGGGGTAAAAAAGAACAAAAATATATCAGCAGCAGCATCTTCGATTAAAGAGGGGGGGGGAATGAGAGAATAGAAGACCGGCTATCTGTGACTCCTATTGTTTAGCGAAAAAAAAAAAAAACAAAAAGAAAAACAGACTAAAATCGACAAAACTTTTTTCTTATATAAAATCAAGTCTAAAGGAATCAAATAAATCAAGGAGAGAGAGAGAGAGAAAGAGGGAGATATTAAAAAAGATTAAAAAAAAAAAAGGAGAAGGAAGGGAGCTGAGGAAATGTGGTAAAAAAAAGAAAAACATTCAGCAGGAAAAGAAAATCCAAACTCCTCAGAACAAACCCAGTTTAACACACAGGAAATAAGCATTTCAGAATATATCAGGAAAATAAAGTAATTTTTTGTTTGTATCGATTTAAACCCATTCACCCAGACATAAACAATAATGTGGAGATGAGCTTTTTTTCTAAATGAAAATACAGAATGGCTTTGTTAAAAATATAAAAGAAATAAAGATGAGCGGTTATAGTTTGGCTCTTCATCAAAAGTGGATTATCAATCTAACCATAATGGAACATTTCCCAAACATTAGACAAGCCAACATTCTGTTCATATTAAAATGTAAACAGAATGTTGGAGTATTTATATAAATAATACACTCAGGCAATTTTACATTAATATGTACGTTATCACCAGTCACCCCTGTTTTTATCACTTAAGCAGCAATGTAAAAAAAAAAAAAAAATACCCAGAAAAAATAGAATTAAAAAAAATAATTCTGCTATTGCAGTTGTGTCAAATGTGAAACTCAAAATAAAATATACTTTCTTAGCTTTCGGGCTAGGATGAAGGTGTAACATCTGTTCTCTTGAAAGATAATACAATAATATTATGGTTTTGTCTCCCTGGCATCAAAGCCACCAGGCCATTGTTGAGATGGCTTATTCCTTGTGTAATTCTAGAAGGTCCATCAACTTTTTTTTTGAGAAGGGGGTTAGTTTATTGCTAATTGTCTGAGGCGCCTCTACTTGAGAATACCGACGGGGTTCCCCAGACAGTTGTTGTAGGGATGTAGATAAATAATTTAATATTGTGAGATCTATGTTTGTTTCGGACGTCTATAGAATAGAAAATATATTACCAACTCATACAAGGGAATTATAGATAAATCCGCATAAGTGGATATATTCTGGAACCACGTTAATTAAAGTACATAGATATAAGTATAGTTTTGTTTAAACAAAGATGGTACAATAAAATTCTGGATTCTACATTTGCGTTAAATATCCATAGAATGGAATTATTTTTAAGTACTACAGCAGTATACAACAGATGAAGGACACAACTGAGGAAGTTCCACAGATCCTGCTAGTTATTCTTTCTTTTTCAAAGGTGAAGGTCAGCCATAGAATGAGTGAGCATAACAAGAGGCTTAATAAGCAACAGAGAAGCATCCAAGGCAACTAATAGAAATAACGAGAAATGGAGTTCTGTCTTCAAGGTCAAACAAGAAAAAAGAATTAAATTAAGTTTTATTAAACCAAAAAGCAACATCTATTCTGATTGGTCAGTTATTAAAAAAGAAAAGCTCCCCCTTTAAGCCCCGCATGAAAAGGGGCCCTTGTGTTACATGATTTATGTTCATTAGTTGAAGGGAGAAGTCGTACAACTTCTGAAAACATGTTTTTAGAAATCCCTTTTCCCAAGTAAGAGAAAGAGAAGAGGATAAGTTTTAGCTAAGTGGGTCTTTTGTTATCCTTTTGCCCAGGTTTGGTCTTTCCACCACAAACGAGCAGCAAATACAGCATCAAAAGGCACATGTTTTGTGTTTGTTCTTGATAAAGCCGACATTCATTCATTTCCAATCATGACCAATGATTTGCTTCACCCCAGATAAGTCAAAAGGAACTTTTTTGACTTAAAAACTAAAAAAAATGGTTACCTGCAAATCAGTTTTCACCTTTTTCATGCGTCATTAGTAGGAGGAGACAAAGGAGGACTATGGATTAATGGATGAATAACTCTTGGTAGACTTAAACTCTACCAATCTTGAGAGAGCGAGAGAGGGGGGGGAGAGAGAAACAGAGAGAGAAAAAAAAGAAAAACAAAAAAGATGTAAAGACAAACATGACGCAAGAACAATTTATTGTTTTTTGTTGTTGCTATAAACTTATACCAGTAATTAACAGTAACCTTTATCCTCGAGTGGCCTCTTGGCCTTGATAATGTAGTGATGCTTGTGTAAAAAACAAATAAAAACCAACAACAACAGAAATAATCTTGAGTATTTCATTTCGAAATCACATCAAGATGAAAGCTTTTCTGGAAACTGGGAGATCCATTGTGGACTAATCAGAAGATAATGATTTTTAAGCTAGAAGAAAACTAAATGGTAATCCGTAATGTTTCACATTCAAACAAACAAATTACATATCTAACACACACACACACACACACACTTATATATATTGCTATTCTACTAAATATTGAGCTGTTGCTATTTGCAAGTTGGTGATCTTTTATAATTATATAATTCAGGATATTCTACATCTAAATCGAGGATATATATATTATATATATATATATATATATATATATATATATATATATATATATATACATACACACGTTGTATCAGTTGCTATATTCATATGGAAAATTGCTCAATATCTGCTAAAGAGCTCATTTAGCTGGTCTGAAGAATGCAGAGAAAGAAAGTACTAAACTCTAAAACTATTTCTTATTCATGCTTTGAATTTGAAGTAAAAGAAATTCTTTGTAATCATAATCTTGGGAAAAGGAAAAACTAAGTGTGGCTTTGAGGGAAAGAAAGGTAACTGCATGTAATAATTCCTGTTTGCTGCATTCAACAATGATGGAGGATCAGACACAAGTTAATGATTTCTAGATTTGTACTGGTTTTAGGAGAAAGGCAACTTTGTTTGTTTGCAATTTTTTAACAGAAGCAGTCCTAAAAGTGTAAGAAAGGGGAGGTCAGAAACAAGAGGTAGGCATCAACATTGGGGAAATCTATTGCATAAATGTCTAACAAGAATAACAAAAGGAACTAGTAAATTAGCCAGAAAATATCCCCCTCCCATGCACACTTTCTTATGCTCTTCCTGAATCACTGTTGCAAACGTGGAGGTAGAGGGGGAAGGTTAAACAGGTGTTCTCGGAATTAGAGAGTAAAAAAAAAAAAGAGAGAGAAACTGTTTGATAATTGCAAAAGAAGTATTCAAATGATATATTCCATTTTTGTTGCCATTAAAGGCATCCATAATTCCTTGGACATAGGATATCAGCAATGGGGAAAGTGAACAATTAGAAAAAAACTAAGGCACAACAGATTTGCAGGTTTTGAAACGAAAATCAAATTTTGGTTTTGTTTCTTGAATGCAAACCCGATTTGTACATAATATGAAACTGCTTACAAAAATATTCAGCAGTTCAGAACAGCAGGATTTAACTTATAGCAAATTCCGGTCTGTCTATCCAGCACTCACCGAAATTAAGTAAGAAGCTAGGTAGTTCCAACAAAAGCAATAAAAGACTTTTTTTTATTCATTTTAAACTTGGCAGGAGAAAATGGTTTCTCCAGCCATCAAACATACTGAGCCACTCTAAATAATGGTTGGGGAATAGAGAAGAGAAGAGACAAGAAGAGAGAGAGAGAGAGAGAGAGAGAGAGTATTCAGTGTTACTTCCCTGATAAAAGTGAAGTGCATATTATTAAACTTGGCAAGTAAGAGGGGGGGGGAGGGGGGAGAAGAAAAGAGAGAGAAAGAGAGGGAGAAGGGAGAGATCATATCTGAAGTTACAGTGATTGCACCCATCTTCATCAGGAAAAGTGGATTGCAACCAACTTTTTTCAGTAGCAACATCCGAAAAAGTATATTTGTCTAAAAAAAAGAAGAAAAGAAAACAAACCCGAGGGGTGAGGTATGAATCCATTCCTGCCATAATCATCAAAACAACAAAGATAAACATTCAACAAAGCAAAAAAGAACTTCATGGGTCGAAGACCATACAAAGACAAAGAACAAGAAAACCGTAACAGAAACAGCAAGAGGGTATCAGTGCCAGAACTGACATCTTGGGGCACCTTCCTTATCATCGGTCATTGGGTACATAGATAGCTGAGTAGGACAAAAAGTACCCCATCTCCACAGTATTATCAAAACAGTAATTCTGCGCTCAACGAATGTCATCTTCTGATGGTCAACATTTATGAGACTGCTTTGAGCATCTTACTGGCCATGGTAATGTCGAACCTAAAGTAACATCAATGTTTTTATAAACAATTTGGCTTGGTTTGTGCCTCTTGCACCCCATAAACCCTTTTTAGTTCATTTAATTAATACATACACATGCACACACATATATATATATATACACACACACACACACATATTATTTTTGTGTGATATTCATCCTTGGTAGGTTGACCCAGATTTCCTCGCAAAAGAAAATGTCTATGAAATATCAAATTCACATGTGACATACAATGCCTAATATCTCCAAATGGTCACCCATCTAGTACTGATCAGGCTCAACTTTGCTTAACCAGTAGTCTAATGAGAACCCATGTTTCAGTATGACTATGCCATGCATTGTACATGACTAATTTGAACACAAATTGGTTTATTTAGCAATAACTGGAAGATAATTGTTTACCGAGAGTATTAGTGCATTAACAATCACAGTAGAACTAATCAGATTTGAATTTGACATTGCCGATTTCATAGTCCACAAAAAGTATCCATTAGGTTAATTCCGAACTCCCATATACTACTTGAAGATATTACGGTTCTTAAAAGTTGCTAAGTAATAGCAAAAAGTAAAAAAAAAAATAAAAAGAAAATAGAAGTGAATAACTAAAACAATTTTTTTTTGTCGGGTCAACAATAGATGAGAACTTGTGATTATTATGCTTTTATGATCTCTTTTGTTCTTGATTATAGTCACAATTGAACTTTTAAAAACAAAACCTTTTTTGTACAGAACAACCCATCTCATTTATGTACATAACCTAGAGAGCTTTACCACATACTTGAGAACAGAACTTTCTCCCATGGGGGTGATTGTTTTGCTGTGTTGTCACACTTGTGGTTTAACAGTACTTGCTAAAGGTAGCTGTAGTTTTATTGCTGGAAGGTGTTGCCGTCTTTCCACATACACCATTTGTAATTCCCAAATGGTCACCCAGCTGGTACTGGCCAGGCTAAACAGCACTTAATCTATCAATATACAAATCAAGTTATATATTATCTTATTCATATTGTTTGGAATCTGTTCTCATCTTAAGTGTTATTTTTACATCATCTCAGTTGATGCAATCTCTGATCTTCTTTAGATGTATCTTATTGGATTCAGAAATCTTTTTGTAGAATGTGACAAGCTATACCTGAAGAAGGATGAAGGTTACATTGACCGAAACGTGAAAATAACACCAAGATGAGAACAGTAGTCCAAAGAATGTAAATAAAACGATAATTAATTCTCATCTAAAAAATTCAGAAACATATTATTTTGCCATTTTTCAAGCTTGTACACAAACAATACGTCAGTAAAAAATTTGTAGTAAGATAATTAACAGGTCTAATTATATTAAATATTTCATCTGATACTTCTCAGAAATGCTTGTTGATCCCCTTTTCATTTAATCATTAATTTGGAAATCATCTAATTCCACCTTAAAATATTCTATGCTAGTGTTCTTCTTAGTCCGATGATAATCTTTAATGAAAATATGAAAGTAGCCGTTCCTATTTGTTGGGCTACTTCTTAAAAGGATTTTGTTGATTGCAACAGAATCGCCTTTTGTGTTTTTGTGATGTTATGATAAAAGATCAGAATGGAACTCAGAACAAAAAATGCAGCAACAAAACAGTAAAAATGCCAGGGAATGAGCTTCAAAAATGTTGTCTGAGTTACATATCAAACTTGTACAATTACAATAACCTGCTTAAAAAAAGTAAAACTCTGTCATCACTATATGTTGCATTCTTATAAAAAAAATAAAAATAGTTGTATCTTTTGTGTCCGAAGAGGAACTAGAGAGATGACTAGTAAATCTATTTGTCCATGAAGTGAAAATTGGATTATTTCCTTTACCTGAATGAGTAGACGGTCTAGCCTTCACATCACATTGGATTATTTCATTCAACTGCAGCTTATTAGAAGGATTTCATCGATATAAATTTACATTTCAAACTTACTAATAGGATTTCAAAATTTAGCTATTCAGAATTACTTCCTCTTGGGTATTAAAGTAGGTGAAGGATTTAGATAGATGAAGTTGACAATTATTATTCTAATCAGTTGGCCAATAAGAATAGGTCAATAGTTTGAAGATGGGAGAGGCAATCAGAAAAATCTAACAGAATTGATAACACTTGGTGTGATATTAACTGGGATTGGGTTATGCTAACTTTCACCAAAGGAGGAAGTTTATGAATATCAAATTAATATGTGCTCCCCAGCCACATGTATATCGTGGTCATAGGAAGGTGACATACAGCACCAAAGCATTCGCAAATTGTTATCCATCTGGTACTGGCCAACGTCAGTGATCTAATGAGAACTGGTTCAACCTGATTCTACCATATATATGAGAGATGATCAGCAGTTATGATTTATAACTGAATGTGTTGTGACCAGAGAACTCTGAATTACAATGTACACGATTTGAGGATGAGTTGTATGTTCAACACGTGATTCTGACATCTGAAGACATTTTTAACTAACACAAATTTTTTTTTCTCCCAAAATCTTGTGAAAAAGTTGCTGCAAAATAGTTTAAGTAGAGATTGTTTTGCATGAGAGGAAAATATAAACTATCTTAAAGCAGAACATTTTGAGAAAAAGAAAACACTGCCACAATGATAACAATAAGAATAAAGAGAAAAAAATGTTAACAGCAACAACAGAAGACTCCACTCCCTTCCAATAAATGGCTATCCTGAATCTAAACACGTTAACAAAATGAACACATGTATCTGCACACATTAAAGAGGGAACGGATTATGTTAAAATGAAATTCTGACCAAAAAGGAAAAAAAAAATGGTTGCTATGAAAAACAATCAAGACGCTTGTTTCAATATGGTTATCAATAAGAAAATTAGAGTTGTCCATATAGTTCAAAGGTTTATCTAGCAACAATGAAAGCGTTTTGTCAATCTGTGAGGAAATCAGCTCAACTTTTGAAAGGGATAAGAGTAAAGTAAGAAACAACGACAAAGATTTTTTTAAAAAACTCAATAAATTGAAAGATTGCACCTTTATTTGCCATCCATTTTTTTTTCATCCAGTTTCTTTCTGTGTGAAAATATCAGAAGAGTTTTTTAATATTTGAATAATATTGTATTATTGAAAGCAGCAGCTTAAGTTTGTGAATCTGTGTTAATCTCAGACAGCAAAGACAGCAGTATTAATTCCGATAAAATGAATACAGCAGGAACCTTGACAGAGGGGAAGGAGAGAAGACGCAGAGTTCCTAGGAAACTTTTGTTTCAATTAAAAGTTGAAATTTATAGGTGCCTATAAATGTATAGGTGCCTATAAATGTATAGGTGCCTATAAATCTGGGAGCTTTAGTGTTAAAAAGATAAACCCACGAGTATTAATTCTGATGAGATGAATACAACAGGAACCTTGAACGAGATAGAGAGAGAGAAAGAGAGAGAAGGTGAGAGCTCCTAGGGAACTTTTGCTTAAATGAAACGTTGAAATTTATGGGAACCTCTTAACCTGTGATCTTCCATATTCAAAGAAAACCACAAAAACAAATGGATATTTACACAATGACAGAACTAAATAACAAGAAAAGGATGAAGACGATGCAAAGAAAAACAAAAATCGAATAAATAAATGAGAATGTTCCTTCCTGCCCGGCTATAAAATTACAATAATGAAAAAATGAAATTATAAAAAATAAGGAGTTTTTGTTTTTTTTAAGGGGTGAAGGGTAGAAAATCTGATATTCTGCATGGTTCAGTTTTTGAGAACATAATTCAAAACTATTACTTGGCTTTCATTTGGTCTTGAGAGATACTGGGTACGTCTTGTAAAGGTGCCTGCATGAGGAGCAAAGGTTGCATAGTATTAACCACACATTTCATTAAATGAGCACTGCTTGATTCCAGTGATAAGGAGAAATCCAGGACAACTGGAAACATCTCTGAGATAATCAGGAGACTCTTCTGCGTATGCAACACCTGCCATTCCTAAACGGTCACCCATTTTAGTACTGACCAGGCATAATGTCACGTTATTAAAAACTATTACTCAGTAATTAAACCGGTATACATCCAATAAGACAGTGTTCAATACTAAAATTGTTATGAGTAGAGTAAATATATTTATAACTTAGTTGGGTTATACTAACAAAACTAATGTTTCAACCTATCAGCTTAATCAGAGTCAAGTGTTGTAGCTCATAATATTTGTTAGGATAATCTGCTCCAAAGTAACCGATAGGTATAAAATTTGCGATTGTCTTTTAAAGCCATATATATTGTGAATTCGTGATAGAAAATT
Organism: Euprymna scolopes; assembly: GCF_053919585.1. Classification (NCBI taxonomy): domain Eukaryota; kingdom Metazoa; phylum Mollusca; class Cephalopoda; order Sepiida; family Sepiolidae; genus Euprymna; species Euprymna scolopes. The sequence continues at coordinate 50,877,610 of NC_136487.1, forward strand.
GATTCAGCAATTGAAGGAAATTAATTGGCTTATTGGCAAAATAATTTCCCAATGAAGGGCAAAACAATATGTATATATATATATATATATATATATATATATATATATATATACACACACACACTGTTACCATGCTTTCACACTACGCACACAATCACCAAGACAGGTAAATCTTTGGGGTTGAATTTGGAACTTCAGAGATTATATAAAAGTATAAAAACCAACTTACTTTCTTATATAATACCAATCTTCAACTGAGAAGGTACTG